>NW_027364845.1:0-168372 GCF_046119375.1 Phyllobates terribilis
AAGCAAAAAATTTCACAATTGCACCTTGCAATGCGGAGAAATTACTGTTTGTGCATTTACAATATTCATTGATTTTTGCCATTGAAAAACATCATGTTATTCATATACCAGAAATGATTGAAGCTACTGACTGAATGAAAGGAGCTGGCATCTCACTCTCTTTGAATCTTCTTTATCATGCTAAGAGGAGCAGGAAAAAGCAAAAAATTTCAGAATTGCACCTTGCAATGCGGAGAAATTACTGTTTGTGCATTTACAATATTCATTGATTTTTGCCATTGAAAAACGTCCAGAAATGATTGAAGCTACTGACTGAATGAAAGGAGCTGGCATCTCACTCTCTTTGAATCTTCTTTATCATGCTAAGAGGAGCAGGAAAAAGCAAAAAATTTCAGAATTGCACCTTGCAATGCGGAGAAATTACTGTTTGTGCATTTACAATATTCATTGATTTTTGCCATTGAAAAACATCATGTTATTCATATACCAGAAATGTTTGAAGCTACTGACTGAATGAAAGGAGCTGGCATCTCACTCTCTTTGAATCTTCTTTATCATGCTAAGAGGAGCAGGAAAAAGCAAAAAATTTCAGAATTGCACCTTGCAATGCGGAGAAATTACTGTTTGTGCATTTACAATATTCATTGATTTCTGCCATTGAAAAACATCGTTATTCATATACCAGAAATGATTGAAGCTACTGACTGAATGAAAGGAGCTGGCATCTCACTCTCTTTGAATCTTCTTTATCATGCTAAGAGGAGCAGGAAAAAGCAAAAAATTTCAGAATTGCACCTTGCAATGCGGAGAAATTACTGTTTGTGCATTTACAATATTCATTGATTTTTGCCATTGAAAAACGTCCAGAAATGATTGAAGCTACTGACTGAATGAAAGGAGCTGGCATCTCACTCTCTTTGAATCTTCTTTATCATGCTAAGAGGAGCAGGAAAAAGCAAAAAATTTCAGAATTGCACCTTGCAATGCGGAGAAATTACTGTTTGTGCATTTACAATATTCATTGATTTTTGCCATTGAAAAACGTCCAGAAATGATTGAAGCTACTGACTGAATGAAAGGAGCTGGCATCTCACTCTCTTTGAATCTTCTTTATCATGCTAAGAGGAGCAGGAAAAAGCAAAACATTTCAGAATTGCACCTTGCAATGCGGAGAAATTACTGTTTGTGCATTTACAATATTCATTGATTTTTGCCATTGAAAAACATCATGTTATTCATATACCAGAAATGTTTGAAGCTACTGACTGAATGAAAGGAGCTGGCATCTCACTCTCTTTGAATCTTCTTTATCATGCTAAGAGGAGCAGGAGAAAGCAAAAAATTTCAGAATTGCACCTTGCAATGCGGAGAAATTACTGATTGTGCATTTACAATATTCATTGATTTTTGCCATTGAAAAACATCATGTTATTCATATACCAGAAATGATTGAAGCTACTGACTGAATGAAAGGAGCTGGCATCTCACTCTCTTTGAATCTTCTTTATCATGCTAAGAGGAGCAGGAAAAAGCAAAAAATTTCAGAATTGCACCTTGCAATGCGGAGAAATTACTGTTTGTGCATTTACAATATTCATTGATTTTTGCCATTGAAAAACGTCCAGAAATGATTGAAGCTACTGACTGAATGAAAGGAGCTGGCATCTCACTCTCTTTGAATCTTCTTTATCATGCTAAGAGGAGCAGGAAAAAGCAAAAAAATTCAGAATTGCACCTTGCAATGCGGAGAAATTACTGTTTGTGCATTTACAATATTCATTGATTTTTGCCATTGAAAAACATCATGTTATTCATATACCAGAAATGATTGAAGCTACTGACTGAATGAAAGGAGCTGGCATCTCACTCTCTTTGAATCTTCTTTATCATGCTAAGAGGAGCAGGAAAAAGCAAAAAATTTCAGAATTGCACCTTGCAATGCGGAGAAATTACTGTTTGTGCATTTACAATATTCATTGATTTTTGCCATTGAAAAACGTCCAGAAATGATTGAAGCTACTGACTGAATGAAAGGAGCTGGCATCTCACTCTCTTTGAATCTTCTTTATCATGCTAAGAGGAGCAGGAAAAAGCAAAAAATTTCAGAATTGCACCTTGCAATGCGGAGAAATTACTGTTTGTGCATTTACAATATTCATTGATTTTTGCCATTGAAAAACATCATGTTATTCATATACCAGAAATGATTGAAGCTACTGACTGAATGAAAGGAGCTGGCATCTCACTCTCTTTGAATCTTCTTTATCATGCTAAGAGGAGCAGGAAAAAGCAAAAAATTTCAGAATTGCACCTTGCAATGCGGAGAAATTACTGTTTGTGCATTTACAATATTCATTGATTTTTGCCATTGAAAAACATCATGTTATTCATATACCAGAAATGTTTGAAGCTACTGACTGAATGAAAGGAGCTGGCATCTCTCTCTCTTTGAATCTTCTTTATCATGCTAAGAGGAGCAGGAAAAAGCAAAAAATTTCAGAATTGCACATTGCAATGCGGAGAAATTACTGTTTGTGCATTTACAATATTCATTGATTTTTGCCATTGAAAAACGTCCAGAAATGTTTGAAGCTACTGACTGAATGAAAGGAGCTGGCATCTCACTCTCTTTGAATCTTCTTTATCATGCTAAGAGGAGCAGGAAAAAGCAAAAAATTTCAGAATTGCACCTTGCAATGCGGAGAAATTACTGTTTGTGCATTTACAATATTCATTGATTTTTGCCATTGAAAAACGTCCAGAAATGATTGAAGCTACTGACTGAATGAAAGGAGTTGGCATCTCACTCTCTTTGAATCTTCTTTATCATGCTAAGAGGAGCAGGAAAAAGCAAAAAATTTCAGAATTGCACCTTGCAATGCGGAGAAATTACTGTTTGTGCATTTACAATATTCATTGATTTTTCCCATTGAAAAACGTCCAGAAATGATTGAAGCTACTGACTGAATGAAAGGAGCTGGCATCTCACTCTCTTTGAATCTTCTTTATCATGCTAAGAGGAGCAGGAAAAAGCAAAAAATTTCAGAATTGCACCTTGCAATGCGGAGAAATTACTGTTTGTGCATTTACAATATTCATTGATTTTTGCCATTGAAAAACATCATGTTATTCATATACCAGAAATGTTTGAAGCTACTGACTGAATGAAAGGAGCTGGCATCTCACTCTCAATCTTCTTTATCATGCTAAGAGGAGCAGGAAAAAGCAAAAAATTTCAGAATTGCACCTTGCAATGCGGAGAAATTACTGTTTGTGCATTTACAATTTTCATTGATTTTTGCCATTGAAAAACGTCCAGAAATGATTGAAGCTACTGACTGAATGAAAGGAGCTGGCATCTCACTCTCTTTGAATCTTCTTTATCATGCTAAGAGGAGCAGGAAAAAGCAAAAAAATTCAGAATTGCACCTTGCAATGCGGAGAAATTACTGTTTGTGCATTTACAATATTCATTGATTTTTGCCATTGAAAAACATCATGTTATTCATATAGCAGAAATGTTTGAAGCTACTGACTGAACGAAAGGAGCTGGCATCTCACTCTCTTTGAATCTTCTTTATCATGCTAAGAGGAGCAGGAAAAAGCAAAAAATTTCAGAATTGCACCTTGCAATGCGGAGAAATTACTGTTTGTGCATTTACAATATTCATTGATTTTTGCCATTGAAAAACGTCCAGAAATGATTGAAGCTACTGACTGAATGAAAGGAGCTGGCATCTCACTCTCTTTGAATCTTCTTTATCATGCTAAGAGGAGCAGGAAAAAGCAAAAAATTTCAGAATTGCACCTTGCAATGCGGAGAAATTACTGTTTGTGCATTTACAATATTCATTGATTTTTGCCATTGAAAAACATCATGTTATTCATATACCAGAAATGTTTGAAGCTACTGACTGAATGAAAGGAGCTGGCATCTCACTCTCTTTGAATCTTCTTTATCATGCTAAGAGGAGCAGGAAAAAGCAAAAAATTTCAGAATTGCACTTTGCAATGCGGAGAAATTACTGTTTGTGCATTTACAATATTCATTGATTTTTGCCATTGAAAAACATCATGTTATTCATATACCAGAAATGATTGAAGCTACTGACTGAATGAAAGGAGCTGGCATCTCACTCTCTTTGAATCTTCTTTATCATGCTAAGAGGAGCAGGAAAAAGCAAAAAATTTCAGAATTGCACCTTGCAATGCGGAGAAATTACTGTTTGTGCATTTACAATATTCATTGATTTTTGCCATTGAAAAACGTCCAGAAATGATTGAAGCTACTGACTGAATGAAAGGAGCTGGCATCTCACTCTCTTTGAATCTTCTTTATCATGCTAAGAGGAGCAGGAAAAAGCAAAAAAATTCAGAATTGAACCTTGCAATGCGGAGAAATTACTGTTTGTGCATTTACAATATTCATTGATTTTTGCCATTGAAAAACATCATGTTATTCATATACCAGAAATGATTGAAGCTACTGACTGAATGAAAGGAGCTGGCATCTCACTCTCTTTGAATCTTCTTTATCATGCTAAGAGGAGCAGGAAAAAGCAAAAAATTTCAGAATTGCACCTTGCAATGCGGAGAAATTACTGTTTGTGCATTTACAATATTCATTGATTTTTGCCATTGAAAAACATCATGTTATTCATATACCAGAAATGATTGAAGCTACTGACTGAATGAAAGGAGCTGGCATCTCACTCTCTTTGAATCTTCTTTATCATGCTAAGAGGAGCAGGAAAAAGCAAAAAATTTCAGAATTGCACCTTGCAATGCGGAGAAATTACTGTTTGTGCATTTACAATATTCATTGATTTTTGCCATTGAAAAACATCATGTTATTCATATACCAGAAATGTTTGAAGCTACTGACTGAATGAAAGGAGCTGGCATCTCACTCTCTTTGAATCTTCTTTATCATGCTAAGAGGAGCAGGAAAAAGCAAAAAATTTCAGAATTGCACATTGCAATGCGGAGAAATTACTGTTTGTGCATTTACAATATTCATTGATTTTTGCCATTGAAAAACGTCCAGAAATGTTTGAAGCTACTGACTGAATGAAAGGAGCTGGCATCTCACTCTCTTTGAATCTTCTTTATCATGCTAAGAGGAGCAGGAAAAAGCAAAAAATTTCAGAATTGCACCTTGCAATGCGGAGAAATTACTGTTTGTGCATTTACAATATTCATTGATTTTTGCCATTGAAAAACGTCCAGAAATGATTGAAGCTACTGACTGAATGAAAGGAGCTGGCATCTCACTCTCTTTGAATCTTCTTTATCATGCTAAGAGGAGCTGGAAAAAGCAAAAAATTTCAGAATTGCACCTTGCAATGCGGAGAAATTACTGTTTGTGCATTTACAATATTCATTGATTTTTCCCATTGAAAAACGTCCAGAAATGATTGAAGCTACTGACTGAATGAAAGGAGCTGGCATCTCACTCTCTTTGAATCTTCTTTATCATGCTAAGAGGAGCAGGAAAAAGCAAAAAATTTCAGAATTGCACCTTGCAATGCGGAGAAATTACTGTTTGTGCATTTACAATATTCATTGATTTTTGCCATTGAAAAACATCATGTTATTCATATACCAGAAATGTTTGAAGCTACTGACTGAATGAAAGGAGCTGGCATCTCACTCTCTTTCAATCTTCTTTATCATGCTAAGAGGAGCAGGAAAAAGCAAAAAATTTCAGAATTGCACCTTGCAATGCGGAGAAATTACTGTTTGTGCATTTACAATTTTCATTGATTTTTGCCATTGAAAAACGTCCAGATATGATTGAAGCTACTGACTGAATGAAAGGAGCTGGCATCTCACTCTCTTTGAATCTTCTTTATCATGCTAAGAGGAGCAGGAAAAAGCAAAAAAATTCAGAATTGCACCTTGCAATGCGGAGAAATTACTGTTTGTGCATTTACAATATTCATTGATTTTTGCCATTGAAAAACATCATGTTATTCATATAGCAGAAATGTTTGAAGCTACTGACTGAACGAAAGGAGCTGGCATCTCACTCTCTTTGAATCTTCTTTATCATGCTAAGAGGAGCAGGAAAAAGCAAAAAATTTCAGAATTGCACCTTGCAATGCGGAGAAATTACTGTTTGTGCATTTACAATATTCATTGATTTTTGCCATTGAAAAACGTCCAGAAATGATTGAAGCTACTGACTGAATGAAAGGAGCTGGCATCTCACTCTCTTTGAATCTTCTTTATCATGCTAAGAGGAGCAGGAAAAAGCAAAAAATTTCAGAATTGCACCTTGCAATGCGGAGAAATTACTGTTTGTGCATTTACAATATTCATTGATTTTTGCCATTGAAAAACATCATGTTATTCATATACCAGAAATGCTTGAAGCTACTGACTAAATGAAAGGAGCTGGCATCTCACTCTCTTTGAATCTTCTTTATCATGCTAAGAGGAGCAGGAAAAAGCAAAAAATTTCAGAATTGAACCTTGCAATGCGGAGAAATTACTGTTTGTGCATTTACAATATTCATTGATTTTTGCCATTGAAAAACATCATGTTATTCATATACCAGAAATATTTGAAGCTACTGACTGAATGAAAGGAGCTGGCATCTCACTCTCTTTGAATCTTCTTTATCATGCTAAGAGGAGCAGGAAAAAGCAAAAAATTTCAGAATTGCACCTTGCAATGCGGAGAAATTACTGTTTGTGCATTTACAATATTCATTGATTTTTGCCATTGAAAAACATCATGTTATTCATATACCAGAAATGATTGAAGCTACTGACTGAATGAAAGGAGCTGGCATCTCACTCTCTTTGAATCTTCTTTATCATGCTAAGAGGAGCAGGAAAAAGCAAAAAATTTCAGAATTGCACCTTGCAATGCGGATAAATTACTGTTTGTGCATTTACAATATTCATTGATTTTTGCCATTGAAAAACGTCCAGAAATGATTGAAGCTACTGACTGAATGAAAGGAGCTGGCATCTCACTCTCTTTGAATCTTCTTTATCATGCTAAGAGGAGCAGGAAAAAGCAAAAAATTTCAGAATTGCACCTTGCAATGCGGAGAAATTACTGTTTGTGCATTTACAATATTCATTGATTTTTGCCATTGAAAAACATCATGTTATTCATATACCAGAAATGATTGAAGCTACTGACTGAATGAAAGGAGCTGGCATCTCACTCTCTTTGAATCTTCTTTATCATGCTAAGAGGAGCAGGAAAAAGCAAAAAATT
This sequence comes from Phyllobates terribilis, assembly GCF_046119375.1. Lineage (NCBI taxonomy): Eukaryota > Metazoa > Chordata > Amphibia > Anura > Dendrobatidae > Phyllobates > Phyllobates terribilis. The sequence continues at coordinate 7,238 of NW_027364845.1, forward strand.
TCAGAATTGCACCTTGCAATGCGGAGAAATTACTGTTTGTGCATTTACAATATTCATTGATTTTTGCCATTGAAAAACGTCCAGAAATGATTGAAGCTACTGACTGAATGAAAGGAGCTGGCATCTCACTCTCTTTGAATCTTCTTTATCATGCTAAGAGGAGCAGGAAAAAGCAAAAAATTTCAGAATTGCACCTTGCAATGCGGAGAAATTACTGTTTGTGCATTTACAATATTCATTGATTTTTGCCATTGAAAAACATCATGTTATTCATATACCAGAAATGTTTGAAGCTACTGACTGAATGAAAGGAGCTGGCATCTCACTCTCTTTGAATCTTCTTTATCATGCTAAGAGGAGCAGGAAAAAGCAAAAAATTTCAGAATTGCACATTGCAATGCGGAGAAATTACTGTTTGTGCATTTACAATATTCATTGATTTTTGCCATTGAAAAACGTCCAGAAATGTTTGAAGCTACTGACTGAATGAAAGGAGCTGGCATCTCACTCTTTGAATCTTCTTTATCATGCTATGAGTAGCAGGAAAAAGCAAAAAATTTCAGAATTGCACCTTGCAATGCGGAGAAATTTCTGTTTGTGCATTTACAATATTCATTGATTTTTGCCATTGAAAAACGTCCAGAAATGATTGAAGCTACTGACTGAATGAAAGGTGCTGGCATCTCACTCTCTTTGAATCTTCTTTATCATGCTAAGAGGAGCAGGAAAAAGCAAAAAATTTCAGATTTGCACCTTGCAATGCGGAGAAATTACTGTTTGTGCATTTACAATATTCATTGATTTTTGCCTTTGAAAAACGTCCAGAAATGATTGAAGCTACTGACTGAATGAAAGGAGCTGGCATCTCACTCTCTTTGAATCTTCTTTAACATGCTAAGAGGAGCAGGAAAAAGCAAAAAATTTCAGAATTGCACCTTGCAATGCGGAGAAATTACTATTTGTGCATTTACAATATTCATTGATTTTTGCCATTGAAAAACATCATGTTATTCATATACCAGAAATGTTTGGAGCTACTTACTGAATGAAAGGAGCTGGCATCTCACTCTCTTTGAATCTTCTTTATCATGCTAAGAGGAGCAGGAAAAAGCAAAAAATTTCAGAATTGCACCTTGCAATGCGGAGAAATTACTGTTTGTGCATTTACAATATTCATTGATTTTTGCCATTGAAAAACGTCCAGAAATGTTTGAAGCTACTGACTAAATGAAAGGAGCTGGCATCTCACTCTCTTTGAATCTTCTTTATCATGCTAAGAGGAGCAGGAAAAAGCAAAAAATTTCAGAATTGCACCTTGCAATGCGGAGAAATTACTGTTTGTGCACTTACAATATTCATTGATTTTTGCCATTGAAAAACATCATGTTATTCATATACCAGAAATGATTGAAGCTACTGACTAAATGAAAGGAGCTGGCATCTCACTCTCTTTGAATCTTCTTTATCATGCTAAGAGGAGCAGTAAAAAGCAAAAAATTTCAGAATTGCACCTTGCAATGCGGAGAAATTACTGTTTGTGCATTTACAATATTCATTGATTTTTGCCATTGAAAAACGTCCAGAAATGATTGAAGCTACTGACTGAATGAAAGGAGCTGGCATCTCACTCTCTTTGAATCTTCTTTATCATGCTAAGAGGAGCAGGAAAAAGCAAAAAATTTCAGAATTACACCTTGCAATGCGGAGAAATTCCTGTTTTTGCATTTACAATATTCATTGATTTTTGCCATTGAAAAACATCATGTTATTCATATACCAGAAATGTTTGAAGCTACTGACTGAATGAAAGGAGCTGGCATCTCACTCTCTTTAAATCTTCTTTATCATGCTAAAAGGAGCAGGAAAAAGCAAAAAATTTCAGAATTGCACCTTGAAATGCGGAGAAATTACTGTTTGTGCATTTACAATATTCATTGATTTTTGCCATTGAAAAACGTCCAGAAATGATTGAAGCTACTGACTGAATGAAAGGAGCTGGCATCTCAATCTCTTTGAATCTTCTTTATCATGCTAAGAGGAGCAGGAAAAAGCAAAAAATTTCAGAATTGCACCTTGCAATGCGGAGAAATTACTGTTTGTGCATTTACAATATTCATTGATTTTTGCCATTGAAAAACATCATGTTATTCATATACCAGATATGTTTGAAGCTACTGACTGAATGAAAGGAGCTGGCATCTCACTCTCTTTGAATCTTCTTTATCATGCTAAGAGGAGCAGGAAAAAGCAAAAAATTTCAGAATTGCACCTTGCAATGCGGAGAAATTACTGTTTGTGCATTTACAATATTCATTGATTTTTGCCATTGAAAAACATCATGTTATTCATATACCAGAAATGATTGAAGCTACTGACTGAATGAAAGGACCTGGCATCTCACTCTCTTTGAATCTTCTTTATCATGCTAAGAGGAGCAGGAAAAAGCAAAAAATTTCAGAATTGCACCTTGCAATGCGGAGAAATTACTGTTTGTGCATTTACAATATTCATTGATTTTTGCCATTGAAAAACGTCCAGAAATGATTGAAGCTACTGACTGAATGAAAGGAGCTGGCATCTCACTCTCTTTGAATCTTCTTTATCATGCTAAGAGGAGCAGGAAAAAGCAAAAAATTTCAGAATTGCACCTTGCAATGCGGAGAAATTACTGTTTGTGCATTTACAATATTCATTGATTTTTGCCATTGAAAAACATCATGTTATTCATATACCAGAAATGTTTGAAGCTACTGACTGAATGAAAGGAGCTGGCATCTCACTCTCTTTGAATCTTCTTTATCATGCTAAGAGGAGCACTAAAAAGCAAAAAATTTCAGAATTGCACCTTGCAATGCGGAGAAATTACTGTTTGTGCATTTACAATATTCATTGATTTTTGCCATTGAAAAACATCATGTTATTCATATACCAGAAATGATTGAAGCTACTGACTGAATGAAAGGAGCTGGCATCTCACTCTCTTTGAATCTTCTTTATCATGCTAAGAGGAGCAGGAAAAAGCAAAAAATTTCAGAATTGCACCTTGCAATGCGGAGAAATTACTGTTTGTGCATTTACAATATTCATTGATTTTTGCCATTGAAAAACATCATGTTATTCATATACCAGAAATGATTGAAGCTACTGACTGAATGAAAGGAGCTGGCATCTCACTCTCTTTGAATCTTCTTTATCATGCTAAGAGGAGCAGGAAAAAGCAAAAAATTTCAGAATTGCACCTTGCAATGCGGAGAAATTACTGTTTGTGCATTTACAATATTCATTGATTTTTGCCATTGAAAAACGTCCAGAAATGATTGAAGCTACTGACTGAATGAAAGGAGCTGGCATCTCACTCTCTTTGAATCTTCTTTATCATGCTAAGAGGAGCAGGAAAAAGCAAAAAATTTCAGAATTGCACCTTGCAATGCAGAGAAATTACTGTTTGTGCATTTACAATATTCATTGATTTTTGCCATTGAAAAACATCATGTTATTCATATACCAGAAATGTTTGAAGCTACTGACTGAATGAAAGGAGCTGGCATCTCACTCTCTTTGAATCTTCTTTATCATGCTAAGAGGAGCAGGAAAAAGCAAAAAATTTCAGAATTGCACCTTGCAATGCGGAGAAATTACTGTTTGTGCATTTACAATATTCATTGATTTTTGCCATTGAAAAACGTCCAGAAATGATTGAAGCTACTGACTGAATGAAAGGAGCTGGCATCTCACTCTCTTTGAATCTTCTTTATCATGCTAAGAGGAGCAGGAAAAAGCAAAAAATTTCAGAATTGCACCTTGCAATACTGAGAAATTACTGTTTGTGCATTTACAATATTCATTGATTTTTGCCATTGAAAAACATCATGTTATTCATATACCAGAAATGTTTGAAGCTACTGACTGAATGAAAGGAGCTGGCATCTCACTCTCTTTGAATCTTCTTTATCATGCTAAGAGGAGCAGGAAAAAGCAAAAAATTTCAGAATTGCACCTTGCAATGCGGAGAAATTTCTGTTTGTGCATTTACAATATTCATTGATTTTTGCCATTGAAAAACGTCCAGAAATGATTGAAGCTACTGACTGAATGAAAGGAGCTGGCATCTCACTCTCTTTGAATCTTCTTTATCATGCTAAGAGGAGCAGGAAAAAGCAAAAAATTTCAGATTTGCACCTTGCAATGCGGAGAAATTACTGTTTGTGCATTTACAATATTCATTGATTTTTGCCTTTGAAAAACGTCCAGAAATGATTGAAGCTACTGACTGAAAGGAGCTGGCATCTCACTCTCTTTGAATCTTCTTTAACATGCTAAGAGGAGCAGGAAAAAGCAAAAAATTTCAGAATTGCACCTTGCAATGCGGAGAAATTACTGTTTGTGCATTTACAATATTCATTGATTTTTGCCATTGAAAAACATCATGTTATTCATATACCAGAAATGTTTGGAGCTACTTACTGAATGAAAGGAGCTGGCATCTCACTCTCTTTGAATCTTCTTTATCATGCTAAGAGGAGCAGGAAAAAGCAAAAAATTTCAGAATTGCACCTTGCAATGCGGAGAAATTACTGTTTGTGCATTTACAATATTCATTGATTTTTGCCATTGAAAAACGTCCAGAAATGATTGAAGCTACTGACTAAATGAAAGGAGCTGGCATCTCACTCTCTTTGAATCTTCTTTATCATGCTAAGAGGAGCAGGAAAAAGCAAAAAATTTCAGAATTGCACCTTGCAATGCGGAGAAATTACTGTTTGTGCACTTACAATATTCTTTGATTTTTGCCATTGAAAAACATCATGTTATTCATATACCAGAAATGATTGAAGCTACTGACTAAATGAAAGGAGCTGGCATCTCACTCTCTTTGAATCTTCTTTATCATGCTAAGAGGAGCAGGAAAAAGCAAAAAATTTCAGAATTGCACCTTGCAATGCGGAGAAATTACTGTTTGTGCATTTACAATATTCATTGATTTTTGCCATTGAAAAACGTCCAGAAATGATTGAAGCTACTGACTGAATGAAAGGAGCTGGCATCTCACTCTCTTTGAATCTTCTTTATCATGCTAAGAGGAGCAGGAAAAAGCAAAAAATTTCAGAATTACACCTTGCAATGCGGAGAAATTCCTGTTTTTGCATTTACAATATTCATTGATTTTTGCCATTGAAAAACATCATGTTATTCATATACCAGAAATGTTTGAAGCTACTGACTGAATGAAAGGAGCTGGCATCTCACTCTCTTTAAATCTTCTTTATCATGCTAAAAGGAGCAGGAAAAAGCAAAAAATTTCAGAATTGCACCTTGAAATGCGGAGAAATTACTGTTTGTGCATTTACAATATTCATTGATTTTTGCCATTGAAAAACGTCCAGAAATGATTGAAGCTACTGACTGAATGAAAGGAGCTGGCATCTCAATCTCTTTGAATCTTCTTTATCATGCTAAGAGGAGCAGGAAAAAGCAAAAAATTTCAGAATTGCACCTTGCAATGCGGAGAAATTACTGTTTGTGCATTTACAATATTCATTGATTTTTGCCATTGAAAAACATCATGTTATTCATATACCAGATATGTTTGAAGCTACTGACTGAATGAAAGGAGCTGGCATCTCACTCTCTTTGAATCTTCTTTATCATGCTAAGAGGAGCAGGAAAAAGCAAAAAATTTCAGAATTGCACCTTGCAATGCGGAGAAATTACTGTTTGTGCATTTACAATATTCATTGATTTTTGCCATTGAAAAACATCATGTTATTCATATACCAGAAATGATTGAAGCTACTGACTGAATGAAAGGACCTGGCATCTCACTCTCTTTGAATCTTCTTTATCATGCTAAGAGGAGCAGGAAAAAGCAAAAAATTTCAGAATTGCACCTTGCAATGCGGAGAAATTACTGTTTGTGCATTTACAATATTCATTGATTTTTGCCATTGAAAAACGTCCAGAAATGATTGAAGCTACTGACTGAATGAAAGGAGCTGGCATCTCACTCTCTTTGAATCTTCTTTATCATGCTAAGAGGAGCAGGAAAAAGCAAAAAATTTCAGAATTGCACCTTGCAATGCGGAGAAATTACTGTTTGTGCATTTACAATATTCATTGATTTTTGCCATTGAAAAACATCATGTTATTCATATACCAGAAATGTTTGAAGCTACTGACTGAATGAAAGGAGCTGGCATCTCACTCTCTTTGAATCTTCTTTATCATGCTAAGAGGAGCACTAAAAAGCAAAAAATTTCAGAATTGCACCTTGCAATGCGGAGAAATTACTGTTTGTGCATTTACAATATTCATTGATTTTTGCCATTGAAAAACATCATGTTATTCATATACCAGAAATGATTGAAGCTACTGACTGAATGAAAGGAGCTGGCATCTCACTCTCTTTGAATCTTCTTTATCATGCTAAGAGGAGCAGGAAAAAGCAAAAAATTTCAGAATTGCACCTTGCAATGCGGAGAAATTACTGTTTGTGCATTTACAATATTCATTGATTTTTGCCATTGAAAAACATCATGTTATTCATATACCAGAAATGATTGAAGCTACTGACTGAATGAAAGGAGCTGGCATCTCACTCTCTTTGAATCTTCTTTATCATGCTAAGAGGAGCAGGAAAAAGCAAAAAATTTCAGAATTGCACCTTGCAATGCGGAGAAATTACTGTTTGTGCATTTACAATATTCATTGATTTTTGCCATTGAAAAACGTTCAGAAATGATTGAAGCTACTGACTGAATGAAAGGAGCTGGCATCTCACTCTCTTTGAATCTTCTTTATCATGCTAAGAGGAGCAGGAAAAAGCAAAAAATTTCAGAATTGCACCTTGCAATGCAGAGAAATTACTGTTTGTGCATTTACAATATTCATTGATTTTTGCCATTGAAAAACATCATGTTATTCATATACCAGAAATGTTTGAAGCTACTGACTGAATGAAAGGAGCTGGCATCTCACTCTCTTTGAATCTTCTTTATCATGCTAAGAGGAGCAGGAAAAAGCAAAAAATTTCAGAATTGCACCTTGCAATGCGGAGAAATTACTGTTTGTGCATTTACAATATTCATTGATTTTTGCCATTGAAAAACGTCCAGAAATGATTGAAGCTACTGACTGAATGAAAGGAGCTGGCATCTCACTCTCTTTGAATCTTCTTTATCATGCTAAGAGGAGCAGGAAAAAGCAAAAAATTTCAGAATTGCACCTTGCAATACTGAGAAATTACTGTTTGTGCATTTACAATATTCATTGATTTTTGCCATTGAAAAATATCATGTTATTCATATACCAGAAATGTTTGAAGCTACTGACTGAATGAAAGGAGCTGGCATCTCACTCTCTTTGAATCTTCTTTATCATGCTAAGAGGAGCAGGAAAAAGCAAAAAATTTCAGAATTGCACCTTGCAATGCGGAGAAATTACTGTTTGTGCATTTACAATATTCATTGATTTTTGCCATTGAAAAACGTCCAGAAATGATTGAAGCTACTGACTGAATGAAAGGAGCTGGCATCTCACTCTCTTTGAATCTTCTTTATCATGCTAAGAGGAGCAGGAAAAAGCAAAAAATTTCAGAATTGCACCTTGCAATGCGGAGAAATTACTGTTTGTGCATTTACAATATTCATTGATTTTTGCCATTGAAAAACGTCCAGAAATGATTGAAGCTACTGACTGAATGAAAGGAGCTGGCATCTCACTCTCTTTGAATCTTCTTTATCATGCTAAGAGGAGCAGGAAAAAGCAAAAAATTTCAGAATTGCACCTTGCAATGCGGAGAAATTACTGTTTGTGCATTTACAATATTCATTGATTTTTGCCATTGAAAAACATCATGTTATTCATATACCAGAAATGTTTGAAGCTAGTGACTGAATGAAAGGAGCTGGCATCTCACTCTCTTTGAATCTTCTTTATCATGCTAAGAGGAGCAGGAAAAAGGAAAAAATTTCAGAATTGCACCTTGCAATACGGAGAAATTACTGTTTGTGCATTTACAATATTCATTGATTTTTGCCATTGAAAAACATCATGTTATTCATATACCAGAAATGATTGAAGCTACTGACTGAATGAAAGGAGCTGGCATCTCACTCTCTTTGAATCTTCTTTATCATGCTAAGAGGAGCAGGAAAAAGCAAAAAATTTCAGAATTGCACCTTGCAATGCGGAGAAATTACTGTTTGTGCATTTACAATATTCATTGATTTTTGCCATTGAAAAACGTCCAGAAATGATTGAAGCTACTGACTGAATGAAAGGAGCTGGCATCTCACTCTCTTTGAATCTTCTTTATCATGCTAAGAGGAGCAGGAAAAAGCAAAAAATTTCAGAATTGCACCTTGCAATGCGGAGAAATTACTGTTTGTGCATTTACAATATTCATTGATTTTTGCCATTGAAAAACATCATGTTATTCATATACCAGAAATGATTGAAGCTACTGACTGAATGAAAGGAGCTGGCATCTCACTCTCTTTGAATCTTCTTTATCATGCTAAGAGGAGCAGGAAAAAGCAAAAAATTTCAGAATTGCACCTTGCAATGCGGAGAAATTACTGTTTGCGCATTTACAATATTCATTGATTTTTGCCATTGAAAAACGTCCAGAAATGATTGAAGCTACTGACTGAATGAAAGGAGCTGGCATCTCACTCTCTTTGAATCTTCTTTATCATGCTAAGAGGAGCAGGAAAAAGCAAAAAATTTCAGAATTGCACCTTGCAATGCGGAGAAATTACTGTTTGTGCATTTACAATATTCATTGATTTTTGCCATTGAAAAACATCATGTTATTCATATACCAGAAATGTTTGAAGCTACTGACTGAATGAAAGGAGCTGGCATCTCACTCTCTTTGAATCTTCTTTATCATGCTAAGAGGAGCAGGAAAAAGCAAAAAATTTCAGAATTGCACATTGCAATGCGGAGAAATTACTGTTTGTGCATTTACAATATTCATTGATTTTTGCCATTGAAAAACGTCCAGAAATGTTTGAAGCTACTGACTGAATGAAAGGAGCTGGCATCTCACTCTCTTTGAATCTTCTTTATCATGCTATGAGGAGCAGGAAAAAGCAAAAAATTTCAGAATTGCACCTTGCAATGCGGAGAAATTACTGTTTGTGCATTTACAATATTCATTGATTTTTGCCATTGAAAAACGTGCAGAAATGATTGAAGCTACTGACTGAATGAAAGGAGCTGGCATCTCACTCTCTTTGAATCTTCTTTATCATGCTAAGAGGAGCAGGAAAAAGCAAAAAATTTCAGATTTGCACCTTGCAATGCGGAGAAATTACTGTTTGTGCATTTACAATATTCATTGATTTTTGCCTTTGAAAAACGTCCAGAAATGATTGAAGCTACTGACTGAATGAAAGGAGCTGGCATCTCACTCTCTTTGAATCTTCTTTATCATGCTAAGAGGAGCAGGAAAAAGCAAAAAATTTCAGAATTGCACCTTGCAATGCGGAGAAATTACTGTTTGTGCATTTACAATATTCATTGATTTTTGCCATTGAAAAACATCATGTTATTCATATACCAGAAATGTTTGAAGCTACTTACTGAATGAAAGGAGCTGGCATCTCACTCTCTTTGAATCTTCTTTATCATGCTAAGAGGAGCAGGAAAAAGCAAAAAATTTCAGAATTGCACCTTGCAATGCGGAGAAATTACTGTTTGTGCATTTACAATATTCATTGATTTTTGCCATTGAAAAACGTCCAGAAATGATTGAAGCTACTGACTAAATGAAAGGAGCTGGCATCTCACTCTCTTTGAATCTTCTTTATCATGCTAAGAGGAGCAGGAAAAAGCAAAAAATTTCAGAATTGCACCTTGCATTGCGGAGAAATTACTGTTTGTGCACTTACAATATTCATTGATTTTTGCCATTGAAAAACATCATGTTATTCATATACCAGAAATGATTGAAGCTACTGACTAAATGAAAGGAGCTGGCATCTCACTCTCTTTGAATCTTCTTTATCATGCTAAGAGGAGCAGGAAAAAGCAAAAAATTTCAGAATTGCACCTTGCAATGCGGAGAAATTACTGTTTGTGCATTTACAATATTCATTGATTTTTGCCATTGAAAAACGTCCAGAAATGATTGAAGCTACTGACTGAATGAAAGGAGCTGGCATCTCACTCTCTTTGAATCTTCTTTATCATGCTAAGAGGAGCAGGAAAAAGCAAAAAATTTCAGAATTGCACCTTGTAATGCGGAGAAATTACTGTTTGTGCATTTACAATATTCATTGATTTTTGCCATTGAAAAACATCATGTTATTCATATACCAGAAATGTTTGAAGCTACTGACTGAATGAAAGGAGCTGGCATCTCACTCTCTTTGAATCTTCTTTATCATGCTAAGAGGAGCAGGAAAAAGCAAAAAATTTCAGAGTTGCACCTTGCAATGCGGAGAAATTACTGTTTGTGCATTTACAATATTCATTGATTTTTGCCATTGAAAAACATCATGTTATTCATATACCAGAAATGATTGAAGCTACTGACTGAATGAAAGGAGCTGGCATCTCACTCTCTTTGAATCTTCTTTATCATGCTAAGAGGAGCAGGAAAAAGCAAAAAATTTCAGAATTGCACCTTGCAATGCGGAGAAATTACTGTTTGTGCATTTACAATATTCATTGATTTTTGTCTTTGAAAAACGTCCAGAAATGATTGAAGCTACTGACTGAATGAAAGGAGCTGGCATCTCACTCTCTTTGAATCTTCTTTATCATGCTAAGAGGAGCAGGAAAAAGCAAAAAATTTCAGAATTGCACCTTGCAATGCGGAGAAATTACTGTTTGTGCATTTACAATATTCATTGATTTTTGCCATTGAAAAACATCATGTTATTCATATACCAGAAATGATTGAAGCTATTGACTGAATGAAAGGAGCTGGCATCTCACTCTCTTTGAATCTTCTTTATCATGCTAAGAGGAGCAGGAAAAAGCAAAAAATTTCAGAATTGCACCTTGCAATGCGGAGAAATTACTGTTTGTGCATTTACAACATTCATTGATTTTTGCCATTGAAAAACGTCCAGAAATGATTGAAGCTACTGACTGAATGAAAGGAGCTGGCATCTCACTCTCTTTGAATCTTCTTTATCATGCTAAGAGGAGCAGGAAAAAGCAAAAAATTTCAGAATTGCACCTTGCAATGCGGAGAAATTACTGTTTGTGCATTTACAATATTCATTGATTTTTGCCATTGAAAAACATCATGTTATTCATATACCAAAAATGTTTGAAGCTACTGACTGAATGAAAGGAGCTGGCATCTCACTCTCTTTGAATCTTCTTTATCATGCTAAGAGGAGCAGGAAAAAGCAAAAAATTTCAGAATTGCACATTGCAATGCGGAGAAATTACTGTTTGTGCATTTACAATATTCATTGATTTTTGCCATTGAAAAACGTCCAGAAATGTTTGAAGCTACTGACTGAATGAAAGGAGCTGGCATCTCACTCTCTTTGAATCTTCTTTATCATGCTATGAGGAGCAGGAAAAAGCAAAAAATTTCAGAATTGCACCTTGCAATGCGGAGAAATTACTGTTTGTGCATTTACAATATTCATTGATTTTTGCCATTGAAAAACGTCCAGAAATGATTGAAGCTACTGACTGAATGAAAGGAGCTGGCATCTCACTCTCTTTGAATCTTCTTTATCATGCTAAGAGGAGCAGGAAAAAGCAAAAAATTTCAGATTTGCACCTTGCAATGCGGAGAAATTACTGTTTGTGCATTTACAATATTCATTGATTTTTGCCTTTGCAAAACGTCCAGAAATGATTGAAGCTACTGACTGAATGAAAGGAGCTGGCATCTCACTCTCTTTGAATCTTCTTTATCATGCTAAGAGGAGCAGGAAAAAGCAAAAAATTTCAGAATTGCACCTTGCAATGCGGAGAAATTACTGTTTGTGCATTTACAATATTCATTGATTTTTGCCATTGAAAAACATCATGTTATTCATATACCAGAAATGTTTGAAGCTACTTACTGAATGAAAGGAGCTGGCATCTCACTCTCTTTGAATCTTCTTTATCATGCTAAGAGGAGCAGGAAAAAGCAAAAAATTTCAGAATTGCACCTTGCAATGCGGAGAAATTACTGTTTGTGCATTTACAATATTCATTGATTTTTGCCATTGAAAAACGTCCAGAAATGATTGAAGCTACTGACTAAATGAAAGGAGCTGGCATCTCACTCTCTTTGAATCTTCTTTATCATGCTAAGAGGAGCAGGAAAAAGCAAAAAATTTCAGAATTGCACCTTGCAATGCGGAGAAATTACTGTTTGTGCACTTACAATATTCATTGATTTTTGCCATTGAAAAACATCATGTTATTCATATACCAGAAATGATTGAAGCTACTGACTAAATGAAAGGAGCTGGCATCTCACTCTCTTTGAATCTTCTTTATCATGCTAAGAGGAGCAGGAAAAAGCAAAAAATTTCAGAATTGCACCTTGCAATGCGGAGAAATTACTGTTTGTGCATTTACAATATTCATTGATTTTTGCCATTGAAAAACGTCCAGAAATGATTGAAGCTACTGACTGAATGAAAGGAGCTGGCATCTCACTCTCTTTGAATCTTCTTTATCATGCTGAGGAGCAGGAAAAAGCAAAAAATTTCAGATTTGCACCTTGCAATGCGGAGAAATTACTGTTTGTGCATTTACAATATTCATTGATTTTTGCCTTTGAAAAACGTCCAGAAATGATTGAAGCTACTGACTGAATGAAAGGAGCTGGCATCTCACTCTCTTTGAATCTTCTTTAACATGCTAAGAGGAGCAGGAAAAAGCAAAAAATTTCAGAATTGCACCTTGCAATGCGGAGAAATTACTGTTTGTGCATTTACAATATTCATTGATTTTTGCCATTGAAAAACATCATGTTATTCATATACCAGAAATGTTTGGAGCTACTTACTGAATGAAAGGAGCTGGCATCTCACTCTCTTTGAATCTTCTTTATCATGCTAAGAGGAGCAGGAAAAAGCAAAAAATTTCAGAATTGCACCTTGCAATGCGGAGAAATTACTGTTTGTGCATTTACAATATTCATTGATTTTTGCCATTGAAAAACGTCCAGAAATGTTTGAAGCTACTGACTAAATGAAAGGAGCTGGCATCTCACTCTCTTTGAATCTTCTTTATCATGCTAAGAGGAGCAGGAAAAAGCAAAAAATTTCAGAATTGCACCTTGCAATGCGGAGAAATTACTGTTTGTGCACTTACAATATTCATTGATTTTTGCCATTGAAAAACATCATGTTATTCATATACCAGAAATGATTGAAGCTACTGACTAAATGAAAGGAGCTGGCATCTCACTCTCTTTGAATCTTCTTTATCATGCTAAGAGGAGCAGTAAAAAGCAAAAAATTTCAGAATTGCACCTTGCAATGCGGAGAAATTACTGTTTGTGCATTTACAATATTCATTGATTTTTGCCATTGAAAAACGTCCAGAAATGATTGAAGCTACTGACTGAATGAAAGGAGCTGGCATCTCACTCTCTTTGAATCTTCTTTATCATGCTAAGAGGAGCAGGAAAAAGCAAAAAGTTTCAGAATTACACCTTGCAATGCGGAGAAATTCCTGTTTTTGCATTTACAATATTCATTGATTTTTGCCATTGAAAAACATCATGTTATTCATATACCAGAAATGTTTGAAGCTACTGACTGAATGAAAGGAGCTGGCATCTCACTCTCTTTAAATCTTCTTTATCATGCTAAAAGGAGCAGGAAAAAGCAAAAAATTTCAGAATTGCACCTTGAAATGCGGAGAAATTACTGTTTGTGCATTTACAATATTCATTGATTTTTGCCATTGAAAAACGTCCAGAAATGATTGAAGCTACTGACTGAATGAAAGGAGCTGGCATCTCAATCTCTTTGAATCTTCTTTATCATGCTAAGAGGAGCAGGAAAAAGCAAAAAATTTCAGAATTGCACCTTGCAATGCGGAGAAATTACTGTTTGTGCATTTACAATATTCATTGATTTTTGCCATTGAAAAACATCTTGTTATTCATATACCAGATATGTTTGAAGCTACTGACTGAATGAAAGGAGCTGGCATCTCACTCTCTTTGAATCTTCTTTATCATGCTAAGAGGAGCAGGAAAAAGCAAAAAATTTCAGAATTGCACCTTGCAATGCGGAGAAATTACTGTTTGTGCATTTACAATATTCATTGATTTTTGCCATTGAAAAACATCATGTTATTCATATACCAGAAATGATTGAAGCTACTGACTGAATGAAAGGACCTGGCATCTCACTCTCTTTGAATCTTCTTTATCATGCTAAGAGGAGCAGGAAAAAGCAAAAAATTTCAGAATTGCACCTTGCAATGCGGAGAAATTACTGTTTGTGCATTTACAATATTCATTGATTTTTGCCATTGAAAAACGTCCAGAAATGATTGAAGCTACTGACTGAATGAAAGGAGCTGGCATCTCACTCTCTTTGAATCTTCTTTATCATGCTAAGAGGAGCAGGAAAAAGCAAAAAATTTCAGAATTGCACCTTGCAATGCGGAGAAATTACTGTTTGTGCATTTACAATATTCATTGATTTTTGCCATTGAAAAACATCATGTTATTCATATACCAGAAATGTTTGAAGCTACTGACTGAATGAAAGGAGCTGGCATCTCACTCTCTTTGAATCTTCTTTATCATGCTAAGAGGAGCACTAAAAAGCAAAAAATTTCAGAATTGCACCTTGCAATGCGGAGAAATTACTGTTTGTGCATTTACAATATTCATTGATTTTTGCCATTGAAAAACATCATGTTATTCATATACCAGAAATGATTGAAGCTACTGACTGAATGAAAGGAGCTGGCATCTCACTCTCTTTGAATCTTCTTTATCATGCTAAGAGGAGCAGGAAAAAGCAAAAAATTTCAGAATTGCACCTTGCAATGCGGAGAAATTACTGTTTGTGCATTTACAATATTCATTGATTTTTGCCATTGAAAAACATCATGTTATTCATATACCAGAAATGATTGAAGCTACTGACTGAATGAAAGGAGCTGGCATCTCACTCTCTTTGAATCTTCTTTATCATGCTAAGAGGAGCAGGAAAAAGCAAAAAATTTCAGAATTGCACCTTGCAATGCGGAGAAATTACTGTTTGTGCATTTACAATATTCATTGATTTTTGCCATTGAAAAACGTCCAGAAATGTCTGAAGCTACTGACTGAATGAAAGGAGCTGGCATCTCACTCTCTTTGAATCTTCTTTATCATGCTAAGAGGAGCAGGAAAAAGCAAAAAATTTCAGAATTGCACCTTGCAATGCAGAGAAATTACTGTTTGTGCATTTACAATATTCATTGATTTTTGCCATTGAAAAACATCATGTTATTCATATACCAGAAATGTTTGAAGCTACTGACTGAATGAAAGGAGCTGGCATCTCACTCTCTTTGAATCTTCTTTATCATGCTAAGAGGAGCAGGAAAAAGCAAAAAATTTCAGAATTGCACCTTGCAATACGGAGAAATTACTGTTTGTGCATTTACAATATTCATTGATTTTTGCCATTGAAAAACGTCCAGAAATGATTGAAGCTACTGACTGAATGAAAGGAGCTGGCATCTCACTCTCTTTGAATCTTCTTTATCATGCTAAGAGGAGCAGGAAAAAGCAAAAAATTTCAGAATTGCACCTTGCAATACTGAGAAATTACTGTTTGTGCATTTACAATATTCATTGATTTTTGCCATTGAAAAACATCATGTTATTCATATACCAGAAATGTTTGAAGCTACTGACTGAATGAAAGGAGCTGGCATCTCACTCTCTTTGAATCTTCTTTATCATGCTAAGAGGAGCAGGAAAAAGCAAAAAATTTCAGAATTGCACCTTGCAATGCGGAGAAATTTCTGTTTGTGCATTTACAATATTCATTGATTTTTGCCATTGAAAAACGTCCAGAAATGATTGAAGCTACTGACTGAATGAAAGGAGCTGGCATCTCACTCTCTTTGAATCTTCTTTATCATGCTAAGAGGAGCAGGAAAAAGCAAAAAATTTCAGATTTGCACCTTGCAATGCGGAGAAATTACTGTTTGTGCATTTACAATATTCATTGATTTTTGCCTTTGAAAAACGTCCAGAAATGATTGAAGCTACTGACTGAATGAAAGGAGCTGGCATCTCACTCTCTTTGAATCTTCTTTAACATGCTAAGAGGAGCAGGAAAAAGCAAAAAATTTCAGAATTGCACCTTGCAATGCGGAGAAATTACTGTTTGTGCATTTACAATATTCATTGATTTTTGCCATTGAAAAACATCATGTTATTCATATACCAGAAATGTTTGGAGCTACTTACTGAATGAAAGGAGCTGGCATCTCACTCTCTTTGAATCTTCTTTATCATGCTAAGAGGAGCAGGAAAAAGCAAAAAATTTCAGAATTGCACCTTGCAATGCGGAGAAATTACTGTTTGTGCATTTACAATATTCATTGATTTTTGCCATTGAAAAACGTCCAGAAATGATTGAAGCTACTGACTAAATGAAAGGAGCTGGCATCTCACTCTCTTTGAATCTTCTTTATCATGCTAAGAGGAGCAGGAAAAAGCAAAAAATTTCAGAATTGCACCTTGCAATGCTGAGAAATTACTGTTTGTGCACTTACAATATTCTTTGATTTTTGCCATTGAAAAACATCATGTTATTCATATACCAGAAATGATTGAAGCTACTGACTAAATGAAAGGAGCTGGCATCTCACTCTCTTTGAATCTTCTTTATCATGCTAAGAGGAGCAGGAAAAAGCAAAAAATTTCAGAATTGCACCTTGAAATGCGGAGAAATTACTGTTTGTGCATTTACAATATTCATTGATTTTTGCCATTGAAAAACGTCCAGAAATGATTGAAGCTACTGACTGAATGAAAGGAGCTGGCATCTCACTCTCTTTGAATCTTCTTTATCATGCTAAGAGGAGCAGGAAAAAGCAAAAAATTTCAGAATTACACCTTGCAATGCGGAGAAATTCCTGTTTTTGCATTTACAATATTCATTGATTTTTGCCATTGAAAAACATCATGTTATTCATATACCAGAAATGTTTGAAGCTACTGACTGAATGAAAGGAGCTGGCATCTCACTCTCTTTAAATCTTCTTTATCATGCTAAAAGGAGCAGGAAAAAGCAAAAAATTTCAGAATTGCACCTTGAAATGCGGAGAAATTACTGTTTGTGCATTTACAATATTCATTGATTTTTGCCATTGAAAAACGTCCAGAAATGATTGAAGCTACTGACTGAATGAAAGGAGCTGGCATCTCAATCTCTTTGAATCTTCTTTATCATGCTAAGAGGAGCAGGAAAAAGCAAAAAATTTCAGAATTGCACCTTGCAATGCGGAGAAATTACTGTTTGTGCATTTACAATATTCATTGATTTTTGCCATTGAAAAACATCATGTTATTCATATACCAGATATGTTTGAAGCTACTGACTGAATGAAAGGAGCTGGCATCTCACTCTCTTTGAATCTTCTTTATCATGCTAAGAGGAGCAGGAAAAAGCAAAAAATTTCAGAATTGCACCTTGCAATGCGGAGAAATTACTGTTTGTGCATTTACAATATTCATTGATTTTTGCCATTGAAAAACATCATGTTATTCATATACCAGAAATGATTGAAGCTACTGACTGAATGAAAGGACCTGGCATCTCACTCTCTTTGAATCTTCTTTATCATGCTAAGAGGAGCAGGAAAAAGCAAAAAATTTCAGAATTGCACCTTGCAATGCGGAGAAATTACTGTTTGTGCATTTACAATATTCATTGATTTTTGCCATTGAAAAACGTCCAGAAATGATTGAAGCTACTGACTGAATGAAAGGAGCTGGCATCTCACTCTCTTTGAATCTTCTTTATCATGCTAAGAGGAGCAGGAAAAAGCAAAAAATTTCAGAATTGCACCTTGCAATGCGGAGAAATTACTGTTTGTGCATTTACAATATTCATTGATTTTTGCCATTGAAAAACATCATGTTATTCATATACCAGAAATGTTTGAAGCTACTGACTGAATGAAAGGAGCTGGCATCTCACTCTCTTTGAATCTTCTTTATCATGCTAAGAGGAGCACTAAAAAGCAAAAAATTTCAGAATTGCACCTTGCAATGCGGAGAAATTACTGTTTGTGCATTTACAATATTCATTGATTTTTGCCATTGAAAAACATCATGTTATTCATATACCAGAAATGATTGAAGCTACTGACTGAATGAAAGGAGCTGGCATCTCACTCTCTTTGAATCTTCTTTATCATGCTAAGAGGAGCAGGAAAAAGCAAAAAATTTCAGAATTGCACCTTGCAATGCGGAGAAATTACTGTTTGTGCATTTACAATATTCATTGATTTTTGCCATTGAAAAACATCATGTTATTCATATACCAGAAATGATTGAAGCTACTGACTGAATGAAAGGAGCTGGCATCTCACTCTCTTTGAATCTTCTTTATCATGCTAAGAGGAGCAGGAAAAAGCAAAAAATTTCAGAATTGCACCTTGCAATGCGGAGAAATTACTGTTTGTGCATTTACAATATTCATTGATTTTTGCCATTGAAAAACGTCCAGAAATGATTGAAGCTACTGACTGAATGAAAGGAGCTGGCATCTCACTCTCTTTGAATCTTCTTTATCATGCTAAGAGGAGCAGGAAAAAGCAAAAAATTTCAGAATTGCACCTTGCAATGCAGAGAAATTACTGTTTGTGCATTTACAATATTCATTGATTTTTGCCATTGAAAAACATCATGTTATTCATATACCAGAAATGTTTGAAGCTACTGACTGAATGAAAGGAGCTGGCATCTCACTCTCTTTGAATCTTCTTTATCATGCTAAGAGGAGCAGGAAAAAGCAAAAAATTTCAGAATTGCACCTTGCAATGCGGAGAAATTACTGTTTGTGCATTTACAATATTCATTGATTTTTGCCATTGAAAAACGTCCAGAAATGATTGAAGCTACTGACTGAATGAAAGGAGCTGGCATCTCACTCTCTTTGAATCTTCTTTATCATGCTAAGAGGAGCAGGAAAAAGCAAAAAATTTCAGAATTGCACCTTGCAATACTGAGAAATTACTGTTTGTGCATTTACAATATTCATTGATTTTTGCCATTGAAAAACATCATGTTATTCATATACCAGAAATGTTTGAAGCTACTGACTGAATGAAAGGAGCTGGCATCTCACTCTCTTTGAATCTTCTTTATCATGCTAAGAGGAGCAGGAAAAAGCAAAAAATTTCAGAATTGCACCTTGCAATGCGGAGAAATTACTGTTTGTGCATTTACAATATTCATTGATTTTTGCCATTGAAAAACGTCCAGAAATGATTGAAGCTACTGACTGAATGAAAGGAGCTGGCATCTCACTCTCTTTGAATCTTCTTTATCATGCTAAGAGGAGCAGGAAAAAGCAAAAAATTTCAGAATTGCACCTTGCAATGTGGAGAAATTACTGTTTGTGCATTTACAATATTCATTGATTTTTGCCATTGAAAAACGTCCAGAAATGATTGAAGCTACTGACTGAATGAAAGGAGCTGGCATCTCACTCTCTTTGAATCTTCTTTATCATGCTAAGAGGAGCAGGAAAAAGCAAAAAATTTCAGAATTGCACCTTGCAATGCGGAGAAATTACTGTTTGTGCATTTACAATATTCATTGATTTTTGCCATTGAAAAACATCATGTTATTCATATACCAGAAATGTTTGAAGCTAGTGACTGAATGAAAGGAGCTGGCATCTCACTCTCTTTGAATCTTCTTTATCATGCTAAGAGGAGCAGGAAAAAGGAAAAAATTTCAGAATTGCACCTTGCAATACGGAGAAATTACTGTTTGTGCATTTACAATATTCATTGATTTTTGCCATTGAAAAACATCATGTTATTCATATACCAGAAATGATTGAAGCTACTGACTGAATGAAAGGAGCTGGCATCTCACTCTCTTTGAATCTTCTTTATCATGCTAAGAGGAGCAGGAAAAAGCAAAAAATTTCAGAATTGCACCTTGCAATGCGGAGAAATTACTGTTTGTGCATTTACAATATTCATTGATTTTTGCCATTGAAAAACGTCCAGAAATGATTGAAGCTACTGACTGAATGAAAGGAGCTGGCATCTCACTCTCTTTGAATCTTCTTTATCATGCTAAGAGGAGCAGGAAAAAGCAAAAAATTTCAGAATTGCACCTTGCAATGCGGAGAAATTACTGTTTGTGCATTTACAATATTCATTGATTTTTGCCATTGAAAAACGTCCAGAAATGATTGAAGCTACTGACTGAATGAAAGGAGCTGGCATCTCACTCTCTTTGAATCTTCTTTATCATGCTAAGAGGAGCAGGAAAAAGCAAAAAATTTCAGAATTGCACCTTGCAATGCGGAGAAATTACTGTTTGTGCATTTACAATATTCATTGATTTTTGCCATTGAAAAACATCATGTTATTCATATACCAGAAATGTTTGAAGCTACTGACTGAATGAAAGGAGCTGGCATCTCACTCTCTTTGAATCTTCTTTATCATGCTAAGAGGAGCAGGAAAAAGCAAAAAATTTCAGAATTGCACATTGCAATGCGGAGAAATTACTGTTTGTGCATTTACAATATTCATTGATTTTTGCCATTGAAAAACGTCCAGAAATGTTTGAAGCTACTGACTGAATGAAAGGAGCTGGCATCTCACTCTCTTTGAATCTTCTTTATCATGCTATGAGGAGCAGGAAAAAGCAAAAAATTTCAGAATTGCACCTTGCAATGCGGAGAAATTACTGTTTGTGCATTTACAATATTCATTGATTTTTGCCATTGAAAAACGTCCAGAAATGATTGAAGCTACTGACTGAATGAAAGGAGCTGGCATCTCACTCTCTTTGAATCTTCTTTATCATGCTAAGAGGAGCAGGAAAAAGCAAAAAATTTCAGATTTGCACCTTGCAATGCGGAGAAATTACTGTTTGTGCATTTACAATATTCATTGATTTTTGCCTTTGAAAAACGTCCAGAAATGATTGAAGCTACTGACTGAATGAAAGGAGCTGGCATCTCACTCTCTTTGAATCTTCTTTATCATGCTAAGAGGAGCAGGAAAAAGCAAAAAATTTCAGAATTGCACCTTGCAATGCGGAGAAATTACTGTTTGTGCATTTACAATATTCATTGATTTTTGCCATTGAAAAACATCATGTTATTCATATACCAGAAATGTTTGAAGCTACTTACTGAATGAAAGGAGCTGGCATCTCACTCTCTTTGAATCTTCTTTATCATGCTAAGAGGAGCAGGAAAAAGCAAAAAATTTCAGAATTGCACCTTGCAATGCGGAGAAATTACTGTTTGTGCATTTACAATATTCATTGATTTTTGCCATTGAAAAACGTCCAGAAATGATTGAAGCTACTGACTAAATGAAAGGAGCTGGCATCTCACTCTCTTTGAATCTTCTTTATCATGCTAAGAAGAGCAGGAAAAAGCAAAAAATTTCAGAATTGCACCTTGCATTGCGGAGAAATTACTGTTTGTGCACTTACAATATTCATTGATTTTTGCCATTGAAAAACATCATGTTATTCATATACCAGAAATGATTGAAGCTACTGACTAAATGAAAGGAGCTGGCATCTCACTCTCTTTGAATCTTCTTTATCATGCTAAGAGGAGCAGGAAAAAGCAAAAAATTTCAGAATTGCACCTTGCAATGCGGAGAAATTACTGTTTGTGCATTTACAATATTCATTGATTTTTGCCATTGAAAAACGTCCAGAAATGATTGAAGCTACTGACTGAATGAAAGGAGCTGGCATCTCACTCTCTTTGAATCTTCTTTATCATGCTAAGAGGAGCAGGAAAAAGCAAAAAATTTCAGAATTGCACCTTGTAATGCGGAGAAATTACTGTTTGTGCATTTACAATATTCATTGATTTTTGCCATTGAAAAACATCATGTTATTCATATACCAGAAATGTTTGAAGCTACTGACTGAATGAAAGGAGCTGGCATCTCACTCTCTTTGAATCTTCTTTATCATGCTAAGAGGAGCAGGAAAAAGCAAAAAATTTCAGAATTGCACCTTGCAATGCGGAGAAATTACTGTTTGTGCATTTACAATATTCATTGATTTTTGACATTGAAAAACATCATGTTATTCATATACCAGAAATGATTGAAGCTACTGACTGAATGAAAGGAGCTGGCATCTCACTCTCTTTGAATCTTCTTTATCATGCTAAGAGGAGCAGGAAAAAGCAAAAAATTTCAGAATTGCACCTTGCAATGCGGAGAAATTACTGTTTGTGCATTTACAATATTCATTGATTTTTGTCTTTGAAAAACGTCCAGAAATGATTGAAGCTACTGACTGAATGAAAGGAGCTGGCATCTCACTCTCTTTGAATCTTCTTTATCATGCTAAGAGGAGCAGGAAAAAGCAAAAAATTTCAGAATTGCACCTTGCAATGCGGAGAAATTACTGTTTGTGCATTTACAATATTCATTGATTTTTGCCATTGAAAAACATCATGTTATTCATATACCAGAAATGATTGAAGCTACTGACTGAATGAAAGGAGCTGGCATCTCACTCTCTTTGAATCTTCTTTATCATGCTAAGAGGAGCAGGAAAAAGCAAAAAATTTCAGAATTGCACCTTGCAATGCGGAGAAATTACTGTTTGTGCATTTACAATATTCATTGATTTTTGCCATTGAAAAACGTTCAGAAATGATTGAAGCTACTGACTGAATGAAAGGAGCTGGCATCTCACTCTCTTTGAATCTTCTTTATCATGCTAAGAGGAGCAGGAAAAAGCAAAAAATTTCAGAATTGCACCTTGCAATGCGGAGAAATTACTGTTTGTGCATTTACAATATTCATTGATTTTTGCCATTGAAAAACATCATGTTATTCATATACCAGAAATGATTGAAGCTATTGACTGAATGAAAGGAACTGGCATCTCACTCTCTTTGAATCTTCTTTATCATGCTAAGAGGAGCAGGAAAAAGCAAAAAATTTCAGAATTGCACCTTGCAATGCGGAGAAATTACTGTTTGTGCATTTACAATATTCATTGATTTTTGCCATTGAAAAACGTCCAGAAATGATTGAAGCTACTGACTGAATGAAAGGAGCTGGCATCTCACTCTCTTTGAATCTTCTTTATCATGCTAAGAGGAGCAGGAAAAAGCAAAAAATTTCAGAATTGCACCTTGCAATGCGGAGAAATTACTGTTTGTGCATTTACAATATTCATTGATTTTTGCCATTGAAAAACATCATGTTATTCATATACCAAAAATGTTTGAAGCTACTGACTGAATGAAAGGAGCTGGCATCTCACTCTCTTTGAATCTTCTTTATCATGCTAAGAGGAGCAGGAAAAAGCAAAAAATTTCAGAATTGCACATTGCAATGCGGAGAAATTACTGTTTGTGCATTTACAATATTCATTGATTTTTGCCATTGAAAAACGTCCAGAAATGTTTGAAGCTACTGACTGAATGAAAGGAGCTGGCATCTCACTCTCTTTGAATCTTCTTTATCATGCTATGAGGAGCAGGAAAAAGCAAAAAATTTCAGAATTGCACCTTGCAATGCGGAGAAATTACTGTTTGTGCATTTACAATATTCATTGATTTTTGCCATTGAAAAACGTCCAGAAATGATTGAAGCTACTGACTGAATGAAAGGAGCTGGCATCTCACTCTCTTTGAATCTTCTTTATCATGCTAAGAGGAGCAGGAAAAAGCAAAAAATTTCAGATTTGCACCTTGCAATGCGGAGAAATTACTGTTTGTGCATTTACAATATTCATTGATTTTTGCCATTGAAAAACGTCCAGAAATGATTGAAGCTACTGACTGAATGAAAGGAGCTGGCATCTCACTCTCTTTGAATCTTCTTTATCATGCTAAGAGGAGCAGGAAAAAGCAAAAAATTTCAGAATTGCACCTTGCAATGCGGAGAAATTACTGTTTGTGCATTTACAATATTCATTGATTTTTGCCATTGAAAAACATCATGTTATTCATATACCAGAAATGTTTGAAGCTACTTACTGAATGAAAGGAGCTGGCATCTCACTCTCTTTGAATCTTCTTTATCATGCTAAGAGGAGCAGGAAAAAGCAAAAAATTTCAGAATTGCACCTTGCAATGCGGAGAAATTACTGTTTGTGCATTTACAATATTCATTGATTTTTGCCATTGAAAAACGTCCAGAAATGATTGAAGCTACTGACTAAATGAAAGGAGCTGGCATCTCACTCTCTTTGAATCTTCTTCATCATGCTAAGAGGAGCAGGAAAAAGCAAAAAATTTCAGAATTGCACCTTGCAATGCGGAGAAATTACTGTTTGTGCACTTACAATATTCATTGATTTTTGCCATTGAAAAACATCATGTTATTCATATACCAGAAATGATTGAAGCTACTGACTAAATGAAAGGAGCTGGCATCTCACTCTCTTTGAATCTTCTTTATCATGCTAAGAGGAGCAGGAAAAAGCAAAAAATTTCAGAATTGCACCTTGCAATGCGGAGAAATTACTGTTTGTGCATTTACAATATTCATTGATTTTTGCCATTGAAAAACGTCCAGAAATGATTGAAGCTACTGACTGAATGAAAGGAGCTGGCATCTCACTCTCTTTGAATCTTCTTTATCATGCTTAGAGGAGCAGGAAAAAGCAAAAAATTTCAGAATTGCACCTTGCAATGCGGAGAAATTACTGTTTGTGCATTTACAATATTCATTGATTTTTGCCATTGAAAAACATCATGTTATTCATATACCAGAAATGATTGAAGCTACTGACTGAATGAAAGGAGCTGGCATCTCACTCTCTTTGAATCTTCTTTATCATGCTAAGAGGAGCAGGAAAAAGCAAAAAATTTCAGAATTGCACCTTGCAATGCGGAGAAATTACTGTTTGTGCATTTACAATATTCATTGATTTTTGCCATTGAAAAACATCATGTTATTCATATACCAGAAATGTTTGAAGCTACTGACTGAATGAAAGGAGCTGGCATCTCACTCTCTTTGAATCTTCTTTATCATGCTAAGAGGAGCAGGAAAAAGCAAAAAATTTCAGAATTGCACATTGCAATGCGGAGAAATTACTGTTTGTGCATTTACAATATTCATTGATTTTTGCCATTGAAAAACGTCCAGAAATGTTTGAAGCTACTGACTGAATGAAAGGAGCTGGCATCTCACTCTCTTTGAATCTTCTTTATCATGCTATGAGGAGCAGGAAAAAGCAAAAAATTTCAGAATTGCACCTTGCAATGCGGAGAAATTACTGTTTGTGCATTTACAATATTCATTGATTTTTGCCATTGAAAAACGTCCAGAAATGATTGAAGCTACTGACTGAATGAAAGGAGCTGGCATCTCACTCTCTTTGAATCTTCTTTATCATGCTAAGAGGAGCAGGAAAAAGCAAAAAATTTCAGATTTGCACGTTGCAATGCGGAGAAATTACTGTTTGTGCATTTACAATATTCATTGATTTTTGCCTTTGAAAAACGTCCAGAAATGATTGAAGCTACTGACTGAATGAAAGGAGCTGGCATCTCACTCTCTTTGAATCTTCTTTATCATGCTAAGAGGAGCAGGAAAAAGCAAAAAATTTCAGAATTGCACCTTGCAATGCGGAGAAATTACTGTTTGTGCATTTACAATATTCATTGATTTTTGCCATTGAAAAACATCATGTTATTCATATACCAGAAATGTTTGAAGCTACTTACTGAATGAAAGGAGCTGGCATCTCACTCTCTTTGAATCTTCTTTATCATGCTAAGAGGAGCAGGAAAAAGCAAAAAATTTCAGAATTGCACCTTGCAATGCGGAGAAATTACTGTTTGTGCACTTACAATATTCATTGATTTTTGCCATTGAAAAACGTCCAGAAATGATTGAAGCTACTGACTAAATGAAAGGAGCTGGCATCTCACTCTCTTTGAATCTTCTTTATCATGCTAAGAGGAGCAGGAAAAAGCAAAAAATTTCAGAATTGCACCTTGCAATGCGGAGAAATTACTGTTTGTGCACTTACAATATTCATTGATTTTTGCCATTGAAAAACATCATGTTATTCATATACCAGAAATGATTGAAGCTACTGACTAAATGAAAGGAGCTGGCATCTCACTCTCTTTGAATCTTCTTTATCATGCTAAGAGGAGCAGGAAAAAGCAAAAAATTTCAGAATTGCACCTTGCAATGCGGAGAAATTACTGTTTGTGCATTTACAATATTCATTGATTTTTGCCATTGAAAAACGTCCAGAAATGATTGAAGCTACTGACTGAATGAAAGGAGCTGGCATCTCACTCTCTTTGAATCTTCTTTATCATGCTAAGAGGAGCAGGAAAAAGCAAAAAATTTCAGAATTGCACCTTGCAATGCGGAGAAATTACTGTTTGTGCATTTACAATATTCATTGATTTTTGCCATTGAAAAACATCATGTTATTCATATACCAGAAATGTTTGAAGCTACTGACTGAATGAAAGGAGCTGGCATCTCACTCTCTTTGAATCTTCTTTATCATGCTAAGAGGAGCAGAAAAAAGCAAAAAATTTCAGAATTGCACCTTGCAATGCGGAGAAATTACTGTTTGTGCATTTACAATATTCATTGATTTTTGCCATTGAAAAACATCATGTTATTCATATACCAGAAATGATTGAAGCTACTGACTGAATGAAAGGAGCTGGCATCTCACTCTCTTTGAATCTTCTTTATCATGCTAAGAGGAGCAGGAAAAAGCAAAAAATTTCAGAATTGCACCTTGCAATGCGGAGAAATTACTGTTTGTGCATTTACAATATTCATTGATTTTTGCCATTGAAAAACGTCCAGAAATGATTGAAGCTACTGACTGAATGAAAGGAGCTGGCATCTCACTCTCTTTGAATCTTCTTTATCATGCTAAGAGGAGCAGGAAAAAGCAAAAAATTTCAGAATTGCACCTTGCAATGCGGAGAAATTACTGTTTGTGCATTTGCAATATTCATTGATTTTTGCCATTGAAAAAGATCATGTTATTCATATACCAGAAATGATTGAAGCTACTGACTGAATGAAAGGAGCTGGCATCTCACTCTCTTTGAATCTTCTTTATCATGCTAAGAGGAGCAGGAAAAAGCAAAAAATTTCAGAATTGCACCTTGCAATGCGGAGAAATTACTGTTTGTGCATTTACAATATTCATTGATTTTTGCCATTGAAAAACGTCCAGAAATGATTGAAGCTACTGACTGAATGAAAGGAGCTGGCATCTCACTCTCTTTGAATCTTCTTTATCATGCTAAGAGGAGCAGGAAAAAGCATAAAATTTCAGAATTGCACCTTGCAATGCGGAGAAATTACTGTTTGTGCATTTACAATATTCATTGATTTTTGCCATTGAAAAACATCATGTTATTCATATACCAGAAATGTTTGAAGCTACTGACTGAATGAAAGGAGCTGGCATCTCACTCTCTTTGAATCTTCTTTATCATGCTAAGAGGAGCAGGAAAAAGCAAAAAATTTCAGAATTGCACATTGCAATGCGGAGAAATTACTGTTTGTGCATTTACAATATTCATTGATTTTTGCCATTGAAAAACGTCCAGAAATGTTTGAAGCTACTGACTGAATGAAAGGAGCTGGCATCTCACTCTCTTTGAATCTTCTTTATCATGCTAAGAGGAGCAGGAAAAAGCAAAAAATTTCAGAATTGCACCTTGCAATGCGGAGAAATTACTGTTTGTGCATTTACAATATTCATTGATTTTTGCCATTGAAAAACATCCAGAAATGATTGAAGCTACTGACTGAATGAAAGGAGCTGGCATCTCACTCTCTTTGCATCTTCTTTATCATGCTAAGAGGAGCAGGAAAAAGCAAAAAATTTCAGAATTGCACCTTGCAATGCGGAGAAATTACTGTTTGTGCATTTACAATATTCATTGATTTTTCCCATTGAAAAACGTCCAGAAATGATTGAAGCTACTGACTGAATGAAAGGAGCTGGCATCTCACTCTCTTTGAATCTTCTTTATCATGCTAAGAGGAGCAGGAAAAAGCAAAAGATTTCAGAATTGCACCTTGCAATGCGGAGAAATTACTGTTTGTGCATTTACAATATTCATTGATTTTTGCCATTGAAAAACATCATGTTATTCATATACCAGAAATGTTTGAAGCTACTGACTGAATGAAAGGAGCTGGCATCTCACTCTCTTTCAATCTTCTTTATCATGCTAAGAGGAGCAGGAAAAAGCAAAAAATTTCAGAATTGCACCTTGCAATGCGGAGAAATTACTGTTTGTGCATTTACAATTTTCATTGATTTTTGCCATTGAAAAACGTCCAGAAATGATTGAAGCTACTGACTGAATGAAAGGAGCTGGCATCTCACTCTCTTTGAATCTTCTTTATCTTGCTAAGAGGAGCAGGAAAAAGCAAAAAAATTCAGAATTGCACCATGCAATGCGGAGAAATTACTGTTTGTGCATTTACAATATTCATTGATTTTTGCCATTGAAAAACATCATGTTATTCATATACCAGAAATGTTTGAAGCTACTGACTGAACGAAAGGAGCTGGCATCTCACTCTCTTTGAATCTTCTTTATCATGCTAAGAGGAGCAGGAAAAAGCAAAAAATTTCAGAATTGCACCTTGCAATGCGGAGAAATTACTGTTTGTGCATTTACAATATTCATTGATTTTTGCCATTGAAAAACGTCCAGAAATGATTGAAGCTACTGACTGAATGAAAGGAGCTGGCATCTCACTCTCTTTGAATCTTCTTTATCATGCTAAGAGGAGCAGGAAAAAGCAAAAAATTTCAGAATTGCACCTTGCAATGCGGAGAAATTACTGTTTGTGCATTTACAATATTCATTGATTTTTGCCATTGAAAAACATCATGTTATTCATATACCAGAAATGATTGAAGCTCCTGACTAAATGAAAGGAGCTGGCATCTCACTCTCTTTGAATCTTCTTTATCATGCTAAGAGGAGCAGGAAAAAGCAAAAAATTTCAGAATTGAACCTTGCAATGCGGAGAAATTACTGTTTGTGCATTTACAATATTCATTGATTTTTGCCATTGAAAATCATCATGTTATTCATATACCAGAAATGTTTGAAGCTACTGACTGAATGAAAGGAGCTGGCATCTCACTCTCTTTGAATCTTCTTTATCATGCTAAGAGGAGCAGGAAAAAGCAAAAAATTTCAGAATTGCACCTTGCAATGCGGAGAAATTACTGTTTGTGCATTTACAATATTCATTGATTTTTGCCATTGAAAAACATCATGTTATTCATATACCAGAAATGATTGAAGCTACTGACTGAATGAAAGGAGCTGGCATCTCACTCTCTTTGAATCTTCTTTATCATGCTAAGAGGAGCAGGAAAAAGCAAAAAAATTCAGAATTGCACCTTGCAATGCGGAGAAATTACTGTTTGTGCATTTACAATATTCATTGATTTTTGCCATTGAAAAACATCATGTTATTCATATACCAGAAATGTTTGAAGCTACTGACTGAACGAAAGGAGCTGGCATCTCACTCTCTTTGAATCTTCTTTATCATGCTAAGAGGAGCAGGAAAAAGCAAAAAATTTCAGAATTGCACCTTGCAATGCGGAGAAATTACTGTTTGTGCATTTACAATATTCATTGATTTTTGCCATTGAAAAACGTCCAGAAATGATTGAAGCTACTGACTGAATGAAAGGAGCTGGCATCTCACTCTCTTTGAATCTTCTTTATCATGCTAAGAGGAGCAGGAAAAAGCAAAAAATTTCAGAATTGCACCTTGCAATGCGGAGAAATTACTGTTTGTGCATTTACAATATTCATTGATTTTTCCCATTGAAAAACGTCCAGAAATGATTGAAGCTACTGACTGAATGAAAGGAGCTGGCATCTCACTCTCTTTGAATCTTCTTTATCATGCTAAGAGGAGCAGGAAAAAGCAAAAAATTTCAGAATTGCACCTTGCAATGCGGAGAAATTACTGTTTGTGCATTTACAATATTCATTGATTTTTGCCATTGAAAAACATCATGTTATTCATATACCAGAAATGTTTGAAGCTACTGACTGAATGAAAGGAGCTGGCATCTCACTCTCTTTCAATCTTCTTTATCATGCTAATAGGAGCAGGAAAAAGCAAAAAATTTCAGAATTGCACCTTGCAATGCGGAGAAATTACTGTTTGTGCATTTACAATTTTCATTGATTTTTGCCATTGAAAAACGTCCAGAAATGATTGAAGCTACTGACTGAATGAAAGGAGCTGGCATCTCACTCTCTTTGAATCTTCTTTATCTTGCTAAGAGGAGCAGGAAAAAGCAAAAAAATTTAGAATTGCACCATGCAATGCGGAGAAATTACTGTTTGTGCATTTACAATATTCATTGATTTTTGCCATTGAAAAACATCATGTTATTCATATACCAGAAATGTTTGAAGCTACTGACTGAACGAAAGGAGCTGGCATCTCACTCTCTTTGAATCTTCTTTATCATGCTAAGAGGAGCAGGAAAAAGCAAAAAATTTCAGAATTGCACCTTGCAATGCGGAGAAATTACTGTTTGTGCATTTACAATATTCATTGATTTTTGCCATTGAAAAACGTCCAGAAATGATTGAAGCTACTGACTGAATGAAAGGAGCTGGCATCTCACTCTCTTTGAATCTTCTTTATCATGCTAAGAGGAGCAGGAAAAAGCAAAAAATTTCAGAATTGAACCTTGCAATGCGGAGAAATTACTGTTTGTGCATTTACAATATTCATTGATTTTTGCCATTGAAAAACATCATGTTATTCATATACCAGAAATGTTTGAAGCTACTGACTGAATGAAAGGAGCTGGCATCTCACTCTCTTTGAATCTTCTTTATCATGCTAAGAGGAGCAGGAAAAAGCAAAAAATTTCAGAATTGCACCTTGCAATGCGGAGAAATTACTGTTTGTGCATTTACAATATTCATTGATTTTTGCCATTGAAAAACATCCAGAAATGATTGAAGCTACTGACTGAATGAAAGGAGCTGGCATCTCACTCTCTTTGCATCTTCTTTATCATGCTAAGAGGAGCAGGAAAAAGCAAAAAATTTCAGAATTGCACCTTGCAATGCGGAGAAATTACTGTTTGTGCATTTACAATATTCATTGATTTTTCCCATTGAAAAACGTCCAGAAATGATTGAAGCTACTGACTGAATGAAAGGAGCTGGCATCTCACTCTCTTTGAATCTTCTTTATCATGCTAAGAGGAGCAGGAAAAAGCAAAAGATTTCAGAATTGCACCTTGCAATGCGGAGAAATTACTGTTTGTGCATTTACAATATTCATTGATTTTTGCCATTGAAAAACATCATGTTATTCATATACCAGAAATGTTTGAAGCTACTGACTGAATGAAAGGAGCTGGCATCTCACTCTCTTTCAATCTTCTTTATCATGCTAAGAGGAGCAGGAAAAAGCAAAAAATTTCAGAATTGCACCTTGCAATGCGGAGAAATTACTGTTTGTGCATTTACAATTTTCATTGATTTTTGCCATTGAAAAACGTCCAGAAATGATTGAAGCTACTGACTGAATGAAAGGAGCTGGCATCTCACTCTCTTTGAATCTTCTTTATCTTGCTAAGAGGAGCAGGAAAAAGCAAAAAAATTCAGAATTGCACCATGCAATGCGGAGAAATTACTGTTTGTGCATTTACAATATTCATTGATTTTTGCCATTGAAAAACATCATGTTATTCATATACCAGAAATGTTTGAAGCTACTGACTGAACGAAAGGAGCTGGCATCTCACTCTCTTTGAATCTTCTTTATCATGCTAAGAGGAGCAGGAAAAAGCAAAAAATTTCAGAATTGCACCTTGCAATGCGGAGAAATTACTGTTTGTGCATTTACAATATTCATTGATTTTTGCCATTGAAAAACGTCCAGAAATGATTGAAGCTACTGACTGAATGAAAGGAGCTGGCATCTCACTCTCTTTGAATCTTCTTTATCATGCTAAGAGGAGCAGGAAAAAGCAAAAAATTTCAGAATTGCACCTTGCAATGCGGAGAAATTACTGTTTGTGCATTTACAATATTCATTGATTTTTGCCATTGAAAAACATCATGTTATTCATATACCAGAAATGATTGAAGCTCCTGACTAAATGAAAGGAGCTGGCATCTCACTCTCTTTGAATCTTCTTTATCATGCTAAGAGGAGCAGGAAAAAGCAAAAAATTTCAGAATTGAACCTTGCAATGCGGAGAAATTACTGTTTGTGCATTTACAATATTCATTGATTTTTGCCATTGAAAATCATCATGTTATTCATATACCAGAAATGTTTGAAGCTACTGACTGAATGAAAGGAGCTGGCATCTCACTCTCTTTGAATCTTCTTTATCATGCTAAGAGGAGCAGGAAAAAGCAAAAAATTTCAGAATTGCACCTTGCAATGCGGAGAAATTACTGTTTGTGCATTTACAATATTCATTGATTTTTGCCATTGAAAAACATCATGTTATTCATATACCAGAAATGATTGAAGCTACTGACTGAATGAAAGGAGCTGGCATCTCACTCTCTTTGAATCTTCTTTATCATGCTAAGAGGAGCAGGAAAAAGCAAAAAAATTCAGAATTGCACCTTGCAATGCGGAGAAATTACTGTTTGTGCATTTACAATATTCATTGATTTTTGCCATTGAAAAACATCATGTTATTCATATACCAGAAATGTTTGAAGCTACTGACTGAACGAAAGGAGCTGGCATCTCACTCTCTTTGAATCTTCTTTATCATGCTAAGAGGAGCAGGAAAAAGCAAAAAATTTCAGAATTGCACCTTGCAATGCGGAGAAATTACTGTTTGTGCATTTACAATATTCATTGATTTTTGCCATTGAAAAACGTCCAGAAATGATTGAAGCTACTGACTGAATGAAAGGAGCTGGCATCTCACTCTCTTTGAATCTTCTTTATCATGCTAAGAGGAGCAGGAAAAAGCAAAAAATTTCAGAATTGCACCTTGCAATGCGGAGAAATTACTGTTTGTGCATTTACAATATTCATTGATTTTTCCCATTGAAAAACGTCCAGAAATGATTGAAGCTACTGACTGAATGAAAGGAGCTGGCATCTCACTCTCTTTGAATCTTCTTTATCATGCTAAGAGGAGCAGGAAAAAGCAAAAAATTTCAGAATTGCACCTTGCAATGCGGAGAAATTACTGTTTGTGCATTTACAATATTCATTGATTTTTGCCATTGAAAAACATCATGTTATTCATATACCAGAAATGTTTGAAGCTACTGACTGAATGAAAGGAGCTGGCATCTCACTCTCTTTCAATCTTCTTTATCATGCTAATAGGAGCAGGAAAAAGCAAAAAATTTCAGAATTGCACCTTGCAATGCGGAGAAATTACTGTTTGTGCATTTACAATTTTCATTGATTTTTGCCATTGAAAAACGTCCAGAAATGATTGAAGCTACTGACTGAATGAAAGGAGCTGGCATCTCACTCTCTTTGAATCTTCTTTATCTTGCTAAGAGGAGCAGGAAAAAGCAAAAAAATTTAGAATTGCACCATGCAATGCGGAGAAATTACTGTTTGTGCATTTACAATATTCATTGATTTTTGCCATTGAAAAACATCATGTTATTCATATACCAGAAATGTTTGAAGCTACTGACTGAACGAAAGGAGCTGGCATCTCACTCTCTTTGAATCTTCTTTATCATGCTAAGAGGAGCAGGAAAAAGCAAAAAATTTCAGAATTGCACCTTGCAATGCGGAGAAATTACTGTTTGTGCATTTACAATATTCATTGATTTTTGCCATTGAAAAACGTCCAGAAATGATTGAAGCTACTGACTGAATGAAAGGAGCTGGCATCTCACTCTCTTTGAATCTTCTTTATCATGCTAAGAGGAGCAGGAAAAAGCAAAAAATTTCAGAATTGAACCTTGCAATGCGGAGAAATTACTGTTTGTGCATTTACAATATTCATTGATTTTTGCCATTGAAAAACATCATGTTATTCATATACCAGAAATGTTTGAAGCTACTGACTGAATGAAAGGAGCTGGCATCTCACTCTCTTTGAATCTTCTTTATCATGCTAAGAGGAGCAGGAAAAAGCAAAAAATTTCAGAATTGCACCTTGCAATGCGGAGAAATTACTGTTTGTGCATTTACAATATTCATTGATTTTTGCCATTGAAAAACATCATGTTATTCATATACCAGAAATGATTGAAGCTACTGACTGAATGAAAGGAGCTGGCATCTCACTCTCTTTGAATCTTCTTTATCATGCTAAGAGGAGCAGGAAAAAGCAAAAAAATTCAGAATTGCACCTTGCAATGCGGAGAAATTACTGTTTGTGCATTTACAATATTCATTGATTTTTGCCATTGAAAAACATCATGTTATTCATATACCAGAAATGTTTGAAGCTACTGACTGAACGAAAGGAGCTGGCATCTCACTCTCTTTGAATCTTCTTTATCATGCTAAGAGGAGCAGGAAAAAGCAAAAAATTTCAGAATTGCACCTTGCAATGCGGAGAAATTACTGTTTGTGCATTTACAATATTCATTGATTTTTGCCATTGAAAAACGTCCAGAAATGATTGAAGCTACTGACTGAATG
This sequence comes from Phyllobates terribilis, assembly GCF_046119375.1. Taxonomy (NCBI): domain Eukaryota; kingdom Metazoa; phylum Chordata; class Amphibia; order Anura; family Dendrobatidae; genus Phyllobates; species Phyllobates terribilis. The sequence goes on from NW_027364845.1 coordinate 42,041, forward strand.
AAAGGAGCTGGCATCTCACTCTCTTTGAATCTTCTTTATCATGCTAAGAGGAGCAGGAAAAAGCAAAAAATTTCAGAATTGCACCTTGCAATGCGGAGAAATTACTGTTTGTGCATTTACAATATTCATTGATTTTTGCCATTGAAAAACATCATGTTATTCATATACCAGAAATGATTGAAGCTCCTGACTAAATGAAAGGAGCTGGCATCTCACTCTCTTTGAATCTTCTTTATCATGCTAAGAGGAGCAGGAAAAAGCAAAAAATTTCAGAATTGAACCTTGCAATGCGGAGAAATTACTGTTTGTGCATTTACAATATTCATTGATTTTTGCCATTGAAAAACATCATGTTATTCATATACCAGAAATGTTTGAAGCTACTGACTGAATGAAAGGAGCTGGCATCTCACTCTCTTTGAATCTTCTTTATCATGCTAAGAGGAGCAGGAAAAAGCAAAAAATTTCAGAATTGCACCTTGCAATGCGGAGAAATTACTGTTTGTGCATTTACAATATTCATTGATTTTTGCCATTGAAAAACATCATGTTATTCATATACCAGAAATGATTGAAGCTACTGACTGAATGAAAGGAGCTGGCATCTCACTCTCTTTGAATCTTCTTTATCATGCTAAGAGGAGCAGGAAAAAGCAAAAAATTTCAGAATTGCACCTTGCAATGCGGAGAAATTACTGTTTGTGCATTTACAATATTCATTGATTTTTGCCATTGAAAAACGTCCAGAAATGATTGAAGCTACTGACTGAATGAAAGGAGCTGGCATCTCACTCTCTTTGAATCTTCTTTATCATGCTAAGAGGAGCAGGAAAAAGCAAAAAATTTCAGAATTGCACCTTGCAATGCGGAGAAATTACTGTTTGTGCATTTACAATATTCATTGATTTTTGCCATTGAAAAACATCATGTTATTCATATACCAGAAATGATTGAAGCTACTGACTGAATGAAAGGAGCTGGCATCTCACTCTCTTTGAATCTTCTTTATCATGCTAAGAGGAGCAGGAAAAAGCAAAAAATTTCAGAATTGCACCTTGCAATGCGGAGAAATTACTGTTTGTGCATTTACAATATTCATTGATTTTTGCCATTGAAAAACGTCCAGAAATGATTGAAGCTACTGACTGAATGAAAGGAGCTGGCATCTCACTCTCTTTGAATCTTCTTTATCATGCTAAGAGGAGCAGGAAAAAGCAAAAAATTTCAGAATTGCACCTTGCAATGCGGAGAAATTACTGTTTGTGCATTTACAATATTCATTGATTTTTGCCATTGAAAAACATCATGTTATTCATATACCAGAAATGTTTGAAGCTACTGACTGAATGAAAGGAGCTGGCATCTCACTCTCTTTGAATCTTCTTTATCATGCTATGAGGAGCAGGAAAAAGCAAAAAATTTCAGAATTGCACCTTGCAATGCGGAGAAATTACTGTTTGTGCATTTACAATATTCATTGATTTTTGCCATTGAAAAACGTCCAGAAATGATTGAAGCTACTGACTGAATGAAAGGAGCTGGCATCTCACTCTCTTTGAATCTTCTTTATCATGCTAAGAGGAGCAGGAAAAAGCAAAAAATTTCAGATTTGCACCTTGCAATGCGGAGAAATTACTGTTTGTGCATTTACAATATTCATTGATTTTTGCCTTTGAAAAACGTCCAGAAATGATTGAAGCTACTGACTGAATTAAAGGAGCTGGCATCTCACTCTCTTTGAATCTTCTTTAACATGCTAAGAGGAGCAGGAAAAAGCAAAAAATTTCAGAATTGCACCTTGCAATGCGGAGAAATTACTGTTTGTGCATTTACAATATTCATTGATTTTTGCCATTGAAAAACATCATGTTATTCATATACCAGAAATGTTTGAAGCTACTTACTGAATGAAAGGAGCTGGCATCTCACTCTCTTTGAATCTTCTTTATCATGCTAAAAGGAGCAGGAAAAAGCAAAAAATTTCAGAATTGCACCTTGCAATGCGGAGAAATTACTGTTTGTGCATTTACAATATTCATTGATTTTTGCCATTGAAAAACGTCCAGAAATGATTGAAGCTACTGACTAAATGAAAGGAGCTGGCATCTCACTCTCTTTGAATCTTCTTTATCATGCTAAGAGGAGCAGGAAAAAGCAAAAAATTTCAGAATTGCACCTTGCAATGCGGAGAAATTACTGTTTGTGCACTTACAATATTCATTGATTTTTGCCATTGAAAAACATCATGTTATTCATATACCAGAAATGATTGAAGCTACTGACTAAATGAGAGGAGCTGGCATCTCACTCTCTTTGAATCTTCTTTATCATGCTAAGAGGAGCAGGAAAAAGCAAAAAATTTCAGAATTGCACCTTGCAATGCGGAGAAATTACTGTTTGTGCATTTACAATATTCATTGATTTTTGCCATTGAAAAACATCATGTTATTCATATACCAGAAATGTTTGAAGCTACTGACTGAATGAAAGGAGCTGGCATCTCACTCTCTTTGAATCTTCTTTATCATGCTAAGAGGAGCAGGAAAAAGCAAAAAATTTCAGAATTGCACCTTGCAATGCGGAGAAATTACTGTTTGTGCATTTACAATATTCATTGATTTTTGCCATTGAAAAACATCATGTTATTCATATACCAGAAATGATTGAAGCTACTGACTGAATGAAAGGAGCTGGCATCTCACTCTCTTTGAATCTTCTTTATCATGCTAAGAGTAGCAAGAAAAAGCAAAAAATTTCAGAATTGCACCTTGCAATGCGGAGAAATTACTGTTTGTGCATTTACAATATTCAATGATTTTTGCCATTGAAAAACGTCCAGAAATGATTGAAGCTACTGACTGAATGAAAGGAGCTGGCATCTCACTCTCTTTGAATCTTCTTTATCATGCTAAGAGGAGCAGGAAAAAGCAAAAAATTTCACAATTGCACCTTGCAATGCGGAGAAATTACTGTTTGTGCATTTACAATATTCATTGATTTTTGCCATTGAAAAACATCATGTTATTCATATACCAGAAATGATTGAAGCTACTGACTGAATGAAAGGAGCTGGCATCTCACTCTCTTTGAATCTTCTTTATCATGCTAAGAGGAGCAGGAAAAAGCAAAAAATTTCAGAATTGCACCTTGCAATGCGGAGAAATTACTGTTTGTGCATTTACAATATTCATTGATTTTTGCCATTGAAAAACGTCCAGAAATGATTGAAGCTACTGACTGAATGAAAGGAGCTGGCATCTCACTCTCTTTGAATCTTCTTTATCATGCTAAGAGGAGCAGGAAAAAGCAAAAAATTTCAGAATTGCACCTTGCAATGCGGAGAAATTACTGTTTGTGCATTTACAATATTCATTGATTTTTGCCATTGAAAAACATCGTTATTCATATACCAGAAATGTTTGAAGCTACTGACTGAATGAAAGGAGCTGGCATCTCACTCTCTTTGAATCTTCTTTATCATGCTAAGAGGAGCAGGAAAAAGCAAAAAATTTCAGAATTGCACCTTGCAATGCGGAGAAATTACTGTTTGTGCATTTACAATATTCATTGATTTTTGCCATTGAAAAACGTCCAGAAATGATTGAAGCTACTGACTGAATGAAAGGAGCTGGCATCTCACTCTCTTTGAATCTTCTTTATCATGCTAAGAGGAGCAGGAAAAAGCAAAAAATTTCAGAATTGCACCTTGCAATGCGGAGAAATTACTGTTTGTGCATTTACAATATTCATTGATTTTTGCCATTGAAAAACATCATGTTATTCATATACCAGAAATGATTGAAGCTACTGACTGAATGAAAGGAGCTGGCATCTCACTCTCTTTGAATCTTCTTTATCATGCTAAGAGGAGCAGGAAAAAGCAAAAAATTTCAGAATTGCACCTTGCAATGCGGAGAAATTACTGTTTGTGCATTTACAATATTCATTGATTTTTGCCATTGAAAAACATCATGTTATTCATATACCAGAAATGATTGAAGCTACTGACTGAATGAAAGGAGCTGGCATCTCACTCTCTTTGAATCTTCTTTATCATGCTAAGAGGAGCAGGAAAAAGCAAAAAATTTCAGAATTGCACCTTGCAATGCGGAGAAATTACTGTTTGTGCATTTACAATATTCATTGATTTTTGCCATTGAAAAACGTCCAGAAATGATTGAAGCTACTGACTGAATGAAAGGAGCTGGCATCTCACTCTCTTTGAATCTTCTTTATCATGCTAAGAGGAGCAGGAAAAAGCATAAAATTTCAGAATTGCACCTTGCAATGCGGAGAAATTACTGTTTGTGCATTTACAATATTCATTGATTTTTGCCATTGAAAAACATCATGTTATTCATATACCAGAAATGTTTGAAGCTACTGACTGAATGAAAGGAGCTGGCATCTCACTCTCTTTGAATCTTCTTTATCATGCTAAGAGGAGCAGGAAAAAGCAAAAAATTTCAGAATTGCACATTGCAATGCGGAGAAATTACTGTTTGTGCATTTACAATATTCATTGATTTTTGCCATTGAAAAACGTCCAGAAATGTTTGAAGCTACTGACTGAATGAAAGGAGCTGGCATCTCACTCTCTTTGAATCTTCTTTATCATGCTAAGAGGAGCAGGAAAAAGCAAAAAATTTCAGAATTGCACCTTGCAATGCGGAGAAATTACTGTTTGTGCATTTACAATATTCATTGATTTTTGCCATTGAAAAACGTCCAGAAATGATTGAAGCTACTGACTGAATGAAAGGAGCTGGCATCTCACTCTCTTTGCATCTTCTTTATCATGCTAAGAGGAGCAGGAAAAAGCAAAAAATTTCAGAATTGCACCTTGCAATGCGGAGAAATTACTGTTTGTGCATTTACAATATTCATTGATTTTTCCCATTGAAAAACGTCCAGAAATGATTGAAGCTACTGACTGAATGAAAGGAGCTGGCATCTCACTCTCTTTGAATCTTCTTTATCATGCTAAGAGGAGCAGGAAAAAGCAAAAAATTTCAGAATTGCACCTTGCAATGCGGAGAAATTACTGTTTGTGCATTTACAATATTCATTGATTTTTGCCATTGAAAAACATCATGTTATTCATATACCAGAAATGTTTGAAGCTACTGACTGAATGAAAGGAGCTGGCATCTCACTCTCTTTCAATCTTCTTTATCATGCTAAGAGGAGCAGGAAAAAGCAAAAAATTTCAGAATTGCACCTTGCAATGCGGAGAAATTACTGTTTGTGCATTTACAATTTTCATTGATTTTTGCCATTGAAAAACGTCCAGAAATGATTGAAGCTACTGACTGAATGAAAGGAGCTGGCATCTCACTCTCTTTGAATCTTCTTTATCTTGCTAAGAGGAGCAGGAAAAAGCAAAAAAATTCAGAATTGCACCATGCAATGCGGAGAAATTACTGTTTGTGCATTTACAATATTCATTGATTTTTGCCATTGAAAAACATCATGTTATTCATATACCAGAAATGTTTGAAGCTACTGACTGAACGAAAGGAGCTGGCATCTCACTCTCTTTGAATCTTCTTTATCATGCTAAGAGGAGCAGGAAAAAGCAAAAAATTTCAGAATTGCACCTTGCAATGCGGAGAAATTACTGTTTGTGCATTTACAATATTCATTGATTTTTGCCATTGAAAAACGTCCAGAAATGATTGAAGCTACTGACTGAATGAAAGGAGCTGGCATCTCACTCTCTTTGAATCTTCTTTATCATGCTAAGAGGAGCAGGAAAAAGCAAAAAATTTCAGAATTGCACCTTGCAATGCGGAGAAATTACTGTTTGTGCATTTACAATATTCATTGATTTTTGCCATTGAAAAACATCATGTTATTCATATACCAGAAATGATTGAAGCTACTGACTGAATGAAAGGAGCTGGCATCTCACTCTCTTTGAATCTTCTTTATCATGCTAAGAGGAGCAGGAAAAAGCAAAAAATTTCAGAATTGCACCTTGCAATGCGGAGAAATTACTGTTTGTGCATTTACAATATTCATTGATTTTTGCCATTGAAAAACGTCCAGAAATGATTGAAGCTACTGACTGAATGAAAGGAGCTGGCATCTCACTCTCTTTGAATCTTCTTTATCATGCTAAGAGGAGCAGGAAAAAGCAAAAAATTTCAGAATTGCACCTTGCAATGCGGAGAAATTACTGTTTGTGCATTTACAATATTCATTGATTTTTGCCATTGAAAAACATCATGTTATTCATATACCAGAAATGTTTGAAGCTACTGACTGAATGAAAGGAGCTGGCATCTCACTCTCTTTGAATCTTCTTTATCATGCTATGAGGAGCAGGAAAAAGCAAAAAATTTCAGAATTGCACCTTGCAATGCGGAGAAATTACTGTTTGTGCATTTACAATATTCATTGATTTTTGCCATTGAAAAACGTCCAGAAATGATTGAAGCTACTGACTGAATGAAAGGAGCTGGCATCTCACTCTCTTTGAATCTTCTTTATCATGCTAAGAGGAGCAGGAAAAAGCAAAAAATTTCAGATTTGCACCTTGCAATGCGGAGAAATTACTGTTTGTGCATTTACAATATTCATTGATTTTTGCCTTTGAAAAACGTCCAGAAATGATTGAAGCTACTGACTGAATTAAAGGAGCTGGCATCTCACTCTCTTTGAATCTTCTTTAACATGCTAAGAGGAGCAGGAAAAAGCAAAAAATTTCAGAATTGCACCTTGCAATGCGGAGAAATTACTGTTTGTGCATTTACAATATTCATTGATTTTTGCCATTGAAAAACATCATGTTATTCATATACCAGAAATGTTTGAAGCTACTTACTGAATGAAAGGAGCTGGCATCTCACTCTCTTTGAATCTTCTTTATCATGCTAAGAGGAGCAGGAAAAAGCAAAAAATTTCAGAATTGCACCTTGCAATGCGGAGAAATTACTGTTTGTGCATTTACAATATTCATTGATTTTTGCCATTGAAAAACGTCCAGAAATGATTGAAGCTACTGACTAAATGAAAGGAGCTGGCATCTCACTCTCTTTGAATCTTCTTTATCATGCTAAGAGGAGCAGGAAAAAGCAAAAAATTTCAGAATTGCACCTTGCAATGCGGAGAAATTACTGTTTGTGCACTTACAATATTCATTGATTTTTGCCATTGAAAAACATCATGTTATTCATATACCAGAAATGATTGAAGCTACTGACTAAATGAGAGGAGCTGGCATCTCACTCTCTTTGAATCTTCTTTATCATGCTAAGAGGAGCAGGAAAAAGCAAAAAATTTCAGAATTGCACCTTGCAATGCGGAGAAATTTCTGTTTGTGCATTTACAATATTCATTGATTTTTGCCATTGAAAAACGTCCAGAAATGATTGAAGCTACTGACTGAATGAAAGGAGCTGGCATCTCACTCTCTTTGAATCTTCTTTATCATGCTAAGAGGAGCAGGAAAAAGCAAAAAATTTCAGAATTGCACCTTGCAATGCGGAGAAATTACTGTTTGTGCATTTACAATATTCATTGATTTTTGCCATTGAAAAACATCATGTTATTCATATACCAGAAATGTTTGAAGCTACTGACTGAATGAAAGGAGCTGGCATCTCACTCTCTTTGAATCTTCTTTATCATGCTAAGAGGAGCAGGAAAAAGCAAAAAATTTCAGAATTGCACCTTGCAATGCGGAGAAATTACTGTTTGTGCATTTACAATATTCATTGATTTTTGCCATTGAAAAACATCATGTTATTCATATACCAGAAATGATTGAAGCTACTGACTGAATGAAAGGAGCTGGCATCTCACTCTCTTTGAATCTTCTTTATCATGCTAAGAGTAGCAAGAAAAAGCAAAAAATTTCAGAATTGCACCTTGCAATGCGGAGAAATTACTGTTTGTGCATTTACAATATTCAATGATTTTTGCCATTGAAAAACGTCCAGAAATGATTGAAGCTACTGACTGAATGAAAGGAGCTGGCATCTCACTCTCTTTGAATCTTCTTTATCATGCTAAGAGGAGCAGGAAAAAGCAAAAAATTTCACAATTGCACCTTGCAATGCGGAGAAATTACTGTTTGTGCATTTACAATATTCATTGATTTTTGCCATTGAAAAACATCATGTTATTCATATACCAGAAATGATTGAAGCTACTGACTGAATGAAAGGAGCTGGCATCTCACTCTCTTTGAATCTTCTTTATCATGCTAAGAGGAGCAGGAAAAAGCAAAAAATTTCAGAATTGCACCTTGCAATGCGGAGAAATTACTGTTTGTGCATTTACAATATTCATTGATTTTTGCCATTGAAAAACGTCCAGAAATGATTGAAGCTACTGACTGAATGAAAGGAGCTGGCATCTCACTCTCTTTGAATCTTCTTTATCATGCTAAGAGGAGCAGGAAAAAGCAAAAAATTTCAGAATTGCACCTTGCAATGCGGAGAAATTACTGTTTGTGCATTTACAATATTCATTGATTTTTGCCATTGAAAAACATCGTTATTCATATACCAGAAATGTTTGAAGCTACTGACTGAATGAAAGGAGCTGGCATCTCACTCTCTTTGAATCTTCTTTATCATGCTAAGAGGAGCAGGAAAAAGCAAAAAATTTCAGAATTGCACCTTGCAATGCGGAGAAATTACTGTTTGTGCATTTACAATATTCATTGATTTTTGCCATTGAAAAACGTCCAGAAATGATTGAAGCTACTGACTGAATGAAAGGAGCTGGCATCTCACTCTCTTTGAATCTTCTTTATCATGCTAAGAGGAGCAGGAAAAAGCAAAAAATTTCAGAATTGCACCTTGCAATGCGGAGAAATTACTGTTTGTGCATTTACAATATTCATTGATTTTTGCCATTGAAAAACATCATGTTATTCATATACCAGAAATGATTGAAGCTACTGACTGAATGAAAGGAGCTGGCATCTCACTCTCTTTGAATCTTCTTTATCATGCTAAGAGGAGCAGGAAAAAGCAAAAAATTTCAGAATTGCACCTTGCAATGCGGAGAAATTACTGTTTGTGCATTTACAATATTCATTGATTTTTGCCATTGAAAAACATCATGTTATTCATATACCAGAAATGATTGAAGCTACTGACTGAATGAAAGGAGCTGGCATCTCACTCTCTTTGAATCTTCTTTATCATGCTAAGAGGAGCAGGAAAAAGCAAAAAATTTCAGAATTGCACCTTGCAATGCGGAGAAATTACTGTTTGTGCATTTACAATATTCATTGATTTTTGCCATTGAAAAACGTCCAGAAATGATTGAAGCTACTGACTGAATGAAAGGAGCTGGCATCTCACTCTCTTTGAATCTTCTTTATCATGCTAAGAGGAGCAGGAAAAAGCATAAAATTTCAGAATTGCACCTTGCAATGCGGAGAAATTACTGTTTGTGCATTTACAATATTCATTGATTTTTGCCATTGAAAAACATCATGTTATTCATATACCAGAAATGTTTGAAGCTACTGACTGAATGAAAGGAGCTGGCATCTCACTCTCTTTGAATCTTCTTTATCATGCTAAGAGGAGCAGGAAAAAGCAAAAAATTTCAGAATTGCACATTGCAATGCGGAGAAATTACTGTTTGTGCATTTACAATATTCATTGATTTTTGCCATTGAAAAACGTCCAGAAATGTTTGAAGCTACTGACTGAATGAAAGGAGCTGGCATCTCACTCTCTTTGAATCTTCTTTATCATGCTAAGAGGAGCAGGAAAAAGCAAAAAATTTCAGAATTGCACCTTGCAATGCGGAGAAATTACTGTTTGTGCATTTACAATATTCATTGATTTTTGCCATTGAAAAACGTCCAGAAATGATTGAAGCTACTGACTGAATGAAAGGAGCTGGCATCTCACTCTCTTTGCATCTTCTTTATCATGCTAAGAGGAGCAGGAAAAAGCAAAAAATTTCAGAATTGCACCTTGCAATGCGGAGAAATTACTGTTTGTGCATTTACAATATTCATTGATTTTTCCCATTGAAAAACGTCCAGAAATGATTGAAGCTACTGACTGAATGAAAGGAGCTGGCATCTCACTCTCTTTGAATCTTCTTTATCATGCTAAGAGGAGCAGGAAAAAGCAAAAAATTTCAGAATTGCACCTTGCAATGCGGAGAAATTACTGTTTGTGCATTTACAATATTCATTGATTTTTGCCATTGAAAAACATCATGTTATTCATATACCAGAAATGTTTGAAGCTACTGACTGAATGAAAGGAGCTGGCATCTCACTCTCTTTCAATCTTCTTTATCATGCTAAGAGGAGCAGGAAAAAGCAAAAAATTTCAGAATTGCACCTTGCAATGCGGAGAAATTACTGTTTGTGCATTTACAATTTTCATTGATTTTTGCCATTGAAAAACGTCCAGAAATGATTGAAGCTACTGACTGAATGAAAGGAGCTGGCATCTCACTCTCTTTGAATCTTCTTTATCTTGCTAAGAGGAGCAGGAAAAAGCAAAAAAATTCAGAATTGCACCATGCAATGCGGAGAAATTACTGTTTGTGCATTTACAATATTCATTGATTTTTGCCATTGAAAAACATCATGTTATTCATATACCAGAAATGTTTGAAGCTACTGACTGAACGAAAGGAGCTGGCATCTCACTCTCTTTGAATCTTCTTTATCATGCTAAGAGGAGCAGGAAAAAGCAAAAAATTTCAGAATTGCACCTTGCAATGCGGAGAAATTACTGTTTGTGCATTTACAATATTCATTGATTTTTGCCATTGAAAAACGTCCAGAAATGATTGAAGCTACTGACTGAATGAAAGGAGCTGGCATCTCACTCTCTTTGAATCTTCTTTATCATGCTAAGAGGAGCAGGAAAAAGCAAAAAATTTCAGAATTGCACCTTGCAATGCGGAGAAATTACTGTTTGTGCATTTACAATATTCATTGATTTTTGCCATTGAAAAACATCATGTTATTCATATACCAGAAATGATTGAAGCTCCTGACTAAATGAAAGGAGCTGGCATCTCACTCTCTTTGAATCTTCTTTATCATGCTAAGAGGAGCAGGAAAAAGCAAAAAATTTCAGAATTGAACCTTGCAATGCGGAGAAATTACTGTTTGTGCATTTACAATATTCATTGATTTTTGCCATTGAAAAACATCATGTTATTCATATACCAGAAATGTTTGAAGCTACTGACTGAATGAAAGGAGCTGGCATCTCACTCTCTTTGAATCTTCTTTATCATGCTAAGAGGAGCAGGAAAAAGCAAAAAATTTCAGAATTGCACCTTGCAATGCGGAGAAATTACTGTTTGTGCATTTACAATATTCATTGATTTTTGCCATTGAAAAACATCATGTTATTCATATACCAGAAATGATTGAAGCTACTGACTGAATGAAAGGAGCTGGCATCTCACTCTCTTTGAATCTTCTTTATCATGCTAAGAGGAGCAGGAAAAAGCAAAAAAATTCAGAATTGCACCTTGCAATGCGGAGAAATTACTGTTTGTGCATTTACAATATTCATTGATTTTTGCCATTGAAAAACATCATGTTATTCATATACCAGAAATGTTTGAAGCTACTGACTGAACGAAAGGAGCTGGCATCTCACTCTCTTTGAATCTTCTTTATCATGCTAAGAGGAGCAGGAAAAAGCAAAAAATTTCAGAATTGCACCTTGCAATGCGGAGAAATTACTGTTTGTGCATTTACAATATTCATTGATTTTTGCCATTGAAAAACGTCCAGAAATGATTGAAGCTACTGACTGAATGAAAGGAGCTGGCATCTCACTCTCTTTGAATCTTCTTTATCATGCTAAGAGGAGCAGGAAAAAGCAAAAAATTTCAGAATTGCACCTTGCAATGCGGAGAAATTACTGTTTGTGCATTTACAATATTCATTGATTTTTCCCATTGAAAAACGTCCAGAAATGATTGAAGCTACTGACTGAATGAAAGGAGCTGGCATCTCACTCTCTTTGAATCTTCTTTATCATGCTAAGAGGAGCAGGAAAAAGCAAAAAATTTCAGAATTGCACCTTGCAATGCGGAGAAATTACTGTTTGTGCATTTACAATATTCATTGATTTTTGCCATTGAAAAACATCATGTTATTCATATACCAGAAATGTTTGAAGCTACTGACTGAATGAAAGGAGCTGGCATCTCACTCTCTTTCAATCTTCTTTATCATGCTAAGAGGAGCAGGAAAAAGCAAAAAATTTCAGAATTGCACCTTGCAATGCGGAGAAATTACTGTTTGTGCATTTACAATTTTCATTGATTTTTGCCATTGAAAAACGTCCAGAAATGATTGAAGCTACTGACTGAATGAAAGGAGCTGGCATCTCACTCTCTTTGAATCTTCTTTATCTTGCTAAGAGGAGCAGGAAAAAGCAAAAAAATTCAGAATTGCACCATGCAATGCGGAGAAATTACTGTTTGTGCATTTACAATATTCATTGATTTTTGCCATTGAAAAACATCATGTTATTCATATACCAGAAATGTTTGAAGCTACTGACTGAACGAAAGGAGCTGGCATCTCACTCTCTTTGAATCTTCTTTATCATGCTAAGAGGAGCAGGAAAAAGCAAAAAATTTCAGAATTGCACCTTGCAATGCGGAGAAATTACTGTTTGTGCATTTACAATATTCATTGATTTTTGCCATTGAAAAACGTCCAGAAATGATTGAAGCTACTGACTGAATGAAAGGAGCTGGCATCTCACTCTCTTTGAATCTTCTTTATCATGCTAAGAGGAGCAGGAAAAAGCAAAAAATTTCAGAATTGCACCTTGCAATGCGGAGAAATTACTGTTTGTGCATTTACAATATTCATTGATTTTTGCCATTGAAAAACATCATGTTATTCATATACCAGAAATGATTGAAGCTCCTGACTAAATGAAAGGAGCTGGCATCTCACTCTCTTTGAATCTTCTTTATCATGCTAAGAGGAGCAGGAAAAAGCAAAAAATTTCAGAATTGAACCTTGCAATGCGGAGAAATTACTGTTTGTGCATTTACAATATTCATTGATTTTTGCCATTGAAAAACATCATGTTATTCATATACCAGAAATGTTTGAAGCTACTGACTGAATGAAAGGAGCTGGCATCTCACTCTCTTTGAATCTTCTTTATCATGCTAAGAGGAGCAGGAAAAAGCAAAAAATTTCAGAATTGCACCTTGCAATGCGGAGAAATTACTGTTTGTGCATTTACAATATTCATTGATTTTTGCAATTGAAAAACATCATGTTATTCATATACCAGAAATGATTGAAGCTACTGACTGAATGAAAGGAGCTGGCATCTCACTCTCTTTGAATCTTCTTTATCATGCTAAGAGGAGCAGGAAAAAGCAAAAAAATTCAGAATTGCACCTTGCAATGCGGAGAAATTACTGCTTGTGCATTTACAATATTCATTGATTTTTGCCATTGAAAAACATCATGTTATTCATATACCAGAAATGTTTGAAGCTACTGACTGAACGAAAGGAGCTGGCATCTCACTCTCTTTGAATCTTCTTTATCATGCTAAGAGGAGCAGGAAAAAGCAAAAAATTTCAGAATTGCACCTTGCAATGCGGAGAAATTACTGTTTGTGCATTTACAATATTCATTGATTTTTGCCATTGAAAAACGTCCAGAAATGATTGAAGCTACTGACTGAATGAAAGGAGCTGGCATCTCACTCTCTTTGAATCTTCTTTATCATGCTAAGAGGAGCAGGAAAAAGCAAAAAATTTCAGAATTGCACCTTGCAATGCGGAGAAATTACTGTTTGTGCATTTACAATATTCATTGATTTTTGCCATTGAAAAACATCATGTTATTCATATACCAGAAATGATTGAAGCTCCTGACTAAATGAAAGGAGCTGGCATCTCACTCTCTTTGAATCTTCTTTATCATGCTAAGAGGAGCAGGAAAAAGCAAAAAATTTCAGAATTGAACCTTGCAATGCGGAGAAATTACTGTTTGTGCATTTACAATATTCATTGATTTTTGCCATTGAAAAACATCATGTTATTCATATACCAGAAATGTTTGAAGCTACTGACTGAATGAAAGGAGCTGGCATCTCACTCTCTTTGAATCTTCTTTATCATGCTAAGAGGAGCAGGAAAAAGCAAAAAATTTCAGAATTGCACCTTGCAATGCGGAGAAATTACTGTTTGTGCATTTACAATATTCATTGATTTTTGCCATTGAAAAACATCATGTTATTCATATACCAGAAATGATTGAAGCTACTGACTGAATGAAAGGAGCTGGCATCTCACTCTCTTTGAATCTTCTTTATCATGCTAAGAGGAGCAGGAAAAAGCAAAAAATTTCAGAATTGCACCTTGCAATGCGGAGAAATTACTGTTTGTGCATTTACAATATTCATTGATTTTTGCCATTGAAAAACGTCCAGAAATGATTGAAGCTACTGACTGAATGAAAGGAGCTGGCATCTCACTCTCTTTGAATCTTCTTTATCATGCTAAGAGGAGCAGGAAAAAGCAAAAAATTTCAGAATTGCACCTTGCAATGCGGAGAAATTACTGTTTGTGCATTTACAATATTCATTGATTTTTGCCATTGAAAAACATCATGTTATTCATATACCAGAAATGATTGAAGCTACTGACTGAATGAAAGGAGCTGGCATCTCACTCTCTTTGAATCTTCTTTATCATGCTAAGAGGAGCAGGAAAAAGCAAAAAATTTCAGAATTGCACCTTGCAATGCGGAGAAATTACTGTTTGTGCATTTACAATATTCATTGATTTTTGCCATTGAAAAGCGTCCAGAAATGATTGAAGCTACTGACTGAATGAAAGGAGCTGGCATCTCACTCTCTTTGAATCTTCTTTATCATGCTAAGAGGAGCAGGAAAAAGCAAAAAATTTCAGAATTGCACCTTGCAATGCGGAGAAATTACTGTTTGTGCATTTACAATATTCATTGATTTTTGCCATTGAAAAACATCATGTTATTCATATACCAGAAATGTTTGAAGCTACTGACTGAATGAAAGGAGCTGGCATCTCACTCTCTTTGAATCTTCTTTATCATGGTATGAGGAGCAGGAAAAAGCAAAAAATTTCAGAATTGCACCTTGCAATGCGGAGAAATTACTGTTTGTGCATTTACAATATTCATTGATTTTTGCCATTGAAAAACGTCCAGAAATGATTGAAGCTACTGACTGAATGAAAGGAGCTGGCATCTCACTCTCTTTGAATCTTCTTTATCATGCTAAGAGGAGCAGGAAAAAGCAAAAAATTTCAGATTTGCACCTTGCAATGCGGAGAAATTACTGTTTGTGCATTTACAATATTCATTGATTTTTGCCTTTGAAAAACGTCCAGAAATGATTGAAGCTACTGACTGAATTAAAGGAGCTGGCATCTCACTCTCTTTGAATCTTCTTTAACATGCTAAGAGGAGCAGGAAAAAGCAAAAAATTTCAGAATTGCACCTTGCAATGCGGAGAAATTACTGTTTGTGCATTTACAATATTCATTGATTTTTGCCATTGAAAAACATCATGTTATTCATATACCAGAAATGTTTGAAGCTACTTACTGAATGAAAGGAGCTGGCATCTCACTCTCTTTGAAGCTTCTTTATCATGCTAAGAGGAGCAGGAAAAAGCAAAAAATTTCAGAATTGCACCTTGCAATGCGGAGAAATTACTGTTTGTGCATTTACAATATTCATTGATTTTTGCCATTGAAAAACGTCCAGAAATGATTGAAGCTACTGACTAAATGAAAGGAGCTGGCATCTCACTCTCTTTGAATCTTCTTTATCATGCTAAGAGGAGCAGGAAAAAGCAAAAAATTTCAGAATTGCACCTTGCAATGCGGAGAAATTACTGTTTGTGCACTTACAATATTCATTGATTTTTGCCATTGAAAAACATCATGTTATTCATATACCAGAAATGATTGAAGCTACTGACTAAATGAAAGGAGCTGGCATCTCACTCTCTTTGAATCTTCTTTATCATGCTAAGAGGAGCAGGAAAAAGCAAAAAATTTCAGAATTGCACCTTGCAATGCGGAGAAATTTCTGTTTGTGCATTTACAATATTCATTGATTTTTGCCATTGAAAAACGTCCAGAAATGATTGAAGCTACTGACTGAATGAAAGGAGCTGGCATCTCACTCTCTTTGAATCTTCTTTATCATGCTAAGAGGAGCAGGAAAAAGCAAAAAATTTCAGAATTGCACCTTGCAATGCGGAGAAATTACTGTTTGTGCATTTACAATATTCATTGATTTTTGCCATTGAAAAACATCATGTTATTCATATACCAGAAATGTTTGAAGCTACTGACTGAATGAAAGGAGCTGGCATCTCACTCTCTTTGAATCTTCTTTATCATGCTAAGAGGAGCAGGAAAAAGCAAAAAATTTCAGAATTGCACCTTGCAATGCGGAGAAATTACTGTTTGTGCATTTACAATATTCATTGATTTTTGCCATTGAAAAACATCATGTTATTCATATACCAGAAATGATTGAAGCTACTGACTGAATGAAAGGAGCTGGCATCTCACTCTCTTTGAATCTTCTTTATCATGCTAAGAGTAGCAAGAAAAAGCAAAAAATTTCAGAATTGCACCTTGCAATGCGGAGAAATTACTGTTTGTGCATTTACAATATTCAATGATTTTTGCCATTGAAAAACGTCCAGAAATGATTGAAGCTACTGACTGAATGAAAGGAGCTGGCATCTCACTCTCTTTGAATCTTCTTTATCATGCTAAGAGGAGCAGGAAAAAGCAAAAAATTTCACAATTGCACCTTGCAATGCGGAGAAATTACTGTTTGTGCATTTACAATATTCATTGATTTTTGCCATTGAAAAACATCATGTTATTCATATACCAGAAATGATTGAAGCTACTGACTGAATGAAAGGAGCTGGCATCTCACTCTCTTTGAATCTTCTTTATCATGCTAAGAGGAGCAGGAAAAAGCAAAAAATTTCAGAATTGCACCTTGCAATGCGGAGAAATTACTGTTTGTGCATTTACAATATTCATTGATTTTTGCCATTGAAAAACGTCCAGAAATGATTGAAGCTACTGACTGAATGAAAGGAGCTGGCATCTCACTCTCTTTGAATCTTCTTTATCATGCTAAGAGGAGCAGGAAAAAGCAAAAAATTTCAGAATTGCACCTTGCAATGCGGAGAAATTACTGTTTGTGCATTTACAATATTCATTGATTTTTGCCATTGAAAAACATCGTTATTCATATACCAGAAATGTTTGAAGCTACTGACTGAATGAAAGGAGCTGGCATCTCACTCTCTTTGAATCTTCTTTATCATGCTAAGAGGAGCAGGAAAAAGCAAAAAATTTCAGAATTGCACCTTGCAATGCGGAGAAATTACTGTTTGTGCATTTACAATATTCATTGATTTTTGCCATTGAAAAACGTCCAGAAATGATTGAAGCTACTGACTGAATGAAAGGAGCTGGCATCTCACTCTCTTTGAATCTTCTTTATCATGCTAAGAGGAGCAGGAAAAAGCAAAAAATTTCAGAATTGCACCTTGCAATGCGGAGAAATTACTGTTTGTGCATTTACAATATTCATTGATTTTTGCCATTGAAAAACATCATGTTATTCATATACCAGAAATGATTGAAGCTACTGACTGAATGAAAGGAGCTGGCATCTCACTCTCTTTGAATCTTCTTTATCATGCTAAGAGGAGCAGGAAAAAGCAAAAAATTTCAGAATTGCACCTTGCAATGCGGAGAAATTACTGTTTGTGCATTTACAATATTCATTGATTTTTGCCATTGAAAAACGTCCAGAAATGATTGAAGCTACTGACTGAATGAAAGGAGCTGGCAACTCACTCTCTTTGAATCTTCTTTATCATGCTAAGAGGAGCAGGAAAAAGCATAAAATTTCAGAATTGCACCTTGCAATGCGGAGAAATTACTGTTTGTGCATTTACAATATTCATTGATTTTTGCCATTGAAAAACATCATGTTATTCATATACCAGAAATGTTTGAAGCTACTGACTGAATGAAAGGAGCTGGCATCTCACTCTCTTTGAATCTTCTTTATCATGCTAAGAGGAGCAGGAAAAAGCAAAAAATTTCAGAATTGCACATTGCAATGCGGAGAAATTACTGTTTGTGCATTTACAATATTCATTGATTTTTGCCATTGAAAAACGTCCAGAAATGTTTGAAGCTACTGACTGAATGAAAGGAGCTGGCATCTCACTCTCTTTGAATCTTCTTTATCATGCTAAGAGGAGCAGGAAAAAGCAAAAAATTTCAGAATTGCACCTTGCAATGCGGAGAAATTACTGTTTGTGCATTTACAATATTCATTGATTTTTCCCATTGAAAAACGTCCAGAAATGATTGAAGCTACTGACTGAATGAAAGGAGCTGGCATCTCACTCTCTTTGAATCTTCTTTATCATGCTAAGAGGAGCAGGAAAAAGCAAAAAATTTCAGAATTGCACCTTGCAATGCGGAGAAATTACTGTTTGTGCATTTACAATATTCATTGATTTTTGCCATTGAAAAACATCATGTTATTCATATACCAGAAATGTTTGAAGCTACTGACTGAATGAAAGGAGCTGGCATCTCACTCTCTTTCAATCTTCTTTATCATGCTAAGAGGAGCAGGAAAAAGCAAAAAATTTCAGAATTGCACCTTGCAATGCGGAGAAATTACTGTTTGTGCATTTACAATTTTCATTGATTTTTGCCATTGAAAAACGTCCAGAAATGATTGAAGCTACTGACTGAATGAAAGGAGCTGGCATCTCACTCTCTTTGAATCTTCTTTATCTTGCTAAGAGGAGCAGGAAAAAGCAAAAAAATTCAGAATTGCACCATGCAATGCGGAGAAATTACTGTTTGTGCATTTACAATATTCATTGATTTTTGCCATTGAAAAACATCATGTTATTCATATACCAGAAATGTTTGAAGCTACTGACTGAACGAAAGGAGCTGGCATCTCACTCTCTTTGAATCTTCTTTATCATGCTAAGAGGAGCAGGAAAAAGCAAAAAATTTCAGAATTGCACCTTGCAATGCGGAGAAATTACTGTTTGTGCATTTACAATATTCATTGATTTTTGCCATTGAAAAACGTCCAGAAATGATTGAAGCTACTGACTGAATGAAAGGAGCTGGCATCTCACTCTCTTTGAATCTTCTTTATCATGCTAAGAGGAGCAGGAAAAAGCAAAAAATTTCAGAATTGCACCTTGCAATGCGGAGAAATTACTGTTTGTGCATTTACAATATTCATTGATTTTTGCCATTGAAAAACATCATGTTATTCATATACCAGAAATGATTGAAGCTCCTGACTAAATGAAAGGAGCTGGCATCTCACTCTCTTTGAATCTTCTTTATCATGCTAAGAGGAGCAGGAAAAAGCAAAAAATTTCAGAATTGAACCTTGCAATGCGGAGAAATTACTGTTTGTGCATTTACAATATTCATTGATTTTTGCCATTGAAAAACATCATGTTATTCATATACCAGAAATGTTTGAAGCTACTGACTGAATGAAAGGAGCTGGCATCTCACTCTCTTTGAATCTTCTTTATCATGCTAAGAGGAGCAGGAAAAAGCAAAAAATTTCAGAATTGCACCTTGCAATGCGGAGAAATTACTGTTTGTGCATTTACAATATTCATTGATTTTTGCCATTGAAAAACATCATGTTATTCATATACCAGAAATGATTGAAGCTACTGACTGAATGAAAGGAGCTGGCATCTCACTCTCTTTGAATCTTCTTTATCATGCTAAGAGGAGCAGGAAAAAGCAAAAAAATTCAGAATTGCACCTTGCAATGCGGAGAAATTACTGTTTGTGCATTTACAATATTCATTGATTTTTGCCATTGAAAAACATCATGTTATTCATATACCAGAAATGTTTGAAGCTACTGACTGAACGAAAGGAGCTGGCATCTCACTCTCTTTGAATCTTCTTTATCATGCTAAGAGGAGCAGGAAAAAGCAAAAAATTTCAGAATTGCACCTTGCAATGCGGAGAAATTACTGTTTGTGCATTTACAATATTCATTGATTTTTGCCATTGAAAAACGTCCAGAAATGATTGAAGCTACTGACTGAATGAAAGGAGCTGGCATCTCACTCTCTTTGAATCTTCTTTATCATGCTAAGAGGAGCAGGAAAAAGCAAAAAATTTCAGAATTGCACCTTGCAATGCGGAGAAATTACTGTTTGTGCATTTACAATATTCATTGATTTTTGCCATTGAAAAACATCATGTTATTCATATACCAGAAATGATTGAAGCTCCTGACTAAATGAAAGGAGCTGGCATCTCACTCTCTTTGAATCTTCTTTATCATGCTAAGAGGAGCAGGAAAAAGCAAAAAATTTCAGAATTGAACCTTGCAATGCGGAGAAATTACTGTTTGTGCATTTACAATATTCATTGATTTTTGCCATTGAAAAACATCATGTTATTCATATACCAGAAATGTTTGAAGCTACTGACTGAATGAAAGGAGCTGGCATCTCACTCTCTTTGAATCTTCTTTATCATGCTAAGAGGAGCAGGAAAAAGCAAAAAATTTCAGAATTGCACCTTGCAATGCGGAGAAATTACTGTTTGTGCATTTACAATATTCATTGATTTTTGCCATTGAAAAACATCATGTTATTCATATACCAGAAATGATTGAAGCTACTGACTGAATGAAAGGAGCTGGCATCTCACTCTCTTTGAATCTTCTTTATCATGCTAAGAGGAGCAGGAAAAAGCAAAAAATTTCAGAATTGCACCTTGCAATGCGGAGAAATTACTGTTTGTGCATTTACAATATTCATTGATTTTTGCCATTGAAAAACATCATGTTATTCATATACCAGAAATGTTTGAAGCTACTGACTGAATGAAAGGAGCTGGCATCTCACTCTCTTTGAATCTTCTTTATCATGCTATGAGGAGCAGGAAAAAGCAAAAAATTTCAGAATTGCACCTTGCAATGTCGAGAAATTACTGTTTGTGCATTTACAATATTCATTGATTTTTGCCATTGAAAAACGTCCAGAAATGATTGAAGCTACTGACTGAATGAAAGGAGCTGGCATCTCACTCTCTTTGAATCTTCTTTATCATGCTAAGAGGAGCAGGAAAAAGCAAAAAATTTCAGATTTGCACCTTGCAATGCGGAGAAATTACTGTTTGTGCATTTACAATATTCATTGATTTTTGCCTTTGAAAAACGTCCAGAAATGATTGAAGCTACTGACTGAATTAAAGGAGCTGGCATCTCACTCTCTTTGAATCTTCTTTAACATGCTAAGAGGAGCAGGAAAAAGCAAAAAATTTCAGAATTGCACCTTGCAATGCGGAGAAATTACTGTTTGTGCATTTACAATATTCATTGATTTTTGCCATTGAAAAACATCATGTTATTCATATACCAGAAATGTTTGAAGCTACTTACTGAATGAAAGGAGCTGGCATCTCACTCTCTTTGAATCTTCTTTATCATGCTAAGAGGAGCAGGAAAAAGCAAAAAATTTCAGAATTGCACCTTGCAATGCGGAGAAATTACTGTTTGTGCATTTACAATATTCATTGATTTTTGCCATTGAAAAACGTCCAGAAATGATTGAAGCTACTGACTAAATGAAAGGAGCTGGCATCTCACTCTCTTTGAATCTTCTTTATCATGCTAAGAGGAGCAGGAAAAAGCAAAAAATTTCAGAATTGCACCTTGCAATGCGGAGAAATTACTGTTTGTGCACTTACAATATTCATTGATTTTTGCCATTGAAAAACATCATGTTATTCATATACCAGAAATGATTGAAGCTACTGACTAAATGAAAGGAGCTGGCATCTCACTCTCTTTGAATCTTCTTTATCATGCTAAGAGGAGCAGGAAAAAGCAAAAAATTTCAGAATTGCACCTTGCAATGCGGAGAAATTTCTGTTTGTGCATTTACAATATTCATTGATTTTTGCCATTGAAAAACGTCCAGAAATGATTGAAGCTACTGACTGAATAAAAGGAGCTGGCATCTCACTCTCTTTGAATCTTCTTTATCATGCTAAGAGGAGCAGGAAAAAGCAAAAAATTTCAGAATTGCACCTTGCAATGCGGAGAAATTACTGTTTGTGCATTTACAATATTCATTGATTTTTGCCATTGAAAAACATCATGTTATTCATATACCAGAAATGTTTGAAGCTACTGACTGAATGAAAGGAGCTGGCATCTCACTCTCTTTGAATCTTCTTTATCATGCTAAGAGGAGCAGGAAAAAGCAAAAAATTTCAGAATTACACCTTGCAATGCGGAGAAATTACTGTTTGTGCATTTACAATATTCATTGATTTTTGCCATTGAAAAACATCATGTTATTCATATACCAGAAATGATTGAAGCTACTGACTGAATGAAAGGAGCTGGCATCTCACTCTCTTTGAATCTTCTTTATCATGCTAAGAGTAGCAAGAAAAAGCAAAAAATTTCAGAATTGCACCTTGCAATGCGGAGAAATTACTGTTTGTGCATTTACAATATTCAATGATTTTTGCCATTGAAAAACGTCCAGAAATGATTGAAGCTACTGACTGAATGAAAGGAGCTGGCATCTCACTCTCTTTGAATCTTCTTTATCATGCTAAGAGGAGCAGGAAAAAGCAAAAAATTTCACAATTGCACCTTGCAATGCGGAGAAATTACTGTTTGTGCATTTACAATATTCATTGATTTTTGCCATTGAAAAACATCATGTTATTCATATACCAGAAATGATTGAAGCTACTGACTGAATGAAAGGAGCTGGCATCTCACTCTCTTTGAATCTTCTTTATCATGCTAAGAGGAGCAGGAAAAAGCAAAAAATTTCAGAATTGCACCTTGCAATGCGGAGAAATTACTGTTTGTGCATTTACAATATTCATTGATTTTTGCCATTGAAACACGTCCAGAAATGATTGAAGCTACTGACTGAATGAAAGGAGCTGGCATCTCACTCTCTTTGAATCTTCTTTAACATGCTAAGAGGAGCAGGAAAAAGCAAAAAATTTCAGAATTGCACCTTGCAATGCGGAGAAATTACTGTTTGTGCATTTACAATATTCATTGATTTTTGCCATTGAAAAACATCATGTTATTCATATACCAGAAATGTTTGAAGCTACTTACTGAATGAAAGGAGCTGGCATCTCACTCTCTTTGAATCTTCTTTATCATGCTAAGAGGAGCAGGAAAAAGCAAAAAATTTCAGAATTGCACCTTGCAATGCGGAGAAATTACTGTTTGTGCATTTACAATATTCATTGATTTTTGCCATTGAAAAACGTCCAGAAATGATTGAAGCTACTGACTAAATGAAAGGAGCTGGCATCTCACTCTCTTTGAATCTTCTTTATCATGCTAAGAGGAGCAGGAAAAAGCAAAAAATTTCAGAATTGCACCTTGCAATGCGGAGAAATTACTGTTTGTGCACTTACAATATTCATTGATTTTTGCCATTGAAAAACATCATGTTATTCATATACCAGAAATGATTGAAGCTACTGACTAAATGAAAGGAGCTGGCATCTCACTCTCTTTGAATCTTCTTTATCATGCTAAGAGGAGCAGGAAAAAGCAAAAAATTTCAGAATTGCACCTTGCAATGCGGAGAAATTTCTGTTTGTGCATTTACAATATTCATTGATTTTTGCCATTGAAAAACGTCCAGAAATGATTGAAGCTACTGACTGAATAAAAGGAGCTGGCATCTCACTCTCTTTGAATCTTCTTTATCATGCTAAGAGGAGCAGGAAAAAGCAAAAAATTTCAGAATTGCACCTTGCAATGCGGAGAAATTACTGTTTGTGCATTTACAATATTCATTGATTTTTGCCATTGAAAAACATCATGTTATTCATATACCAGAAATGTTTGAAGCTACTGACTGAATGAAAGGAGCTGGCATCTCACTCTCTTTGAATCTTCTTTATCATGCTAAGAGGAGCAGGAAAAAGCAAAAAATTTCAGAATTGCACCTTGCAATGCGGAGAAATTACTGTTTGTGCATTTACAATATTCATTGATTTTTGCCATTGAAAAACATCATGTTATTCATATACCAGAAATGATTGAAGCTACTGACTGAATGAAAGGAGCTGGCATCTCACTCTCTTTGAATCTTCTTTATCATGCTAAGAGTAGCAAGAAAAAGCAAAAAATTTCAGAATTGCACCTTGCAATGCGGAGAAATTACTGTTTGTGCATTTACAATATTCAATGATTTTTGCCATTGAAAAACGTCCAGAAATGATTGAAGCTACTGACTGAATGAAAGGAGCTGGCATCTCACTCTCTTTGAATCTTCTTTATCATGCTAAGAGGAGCAGGAAAAAGCAAAAAATTTCACAATTGCACCTTGCAATGCGGAGAAATTACTGTTTGTGCATTTACAATATTCATTGATTTTTGCCATTGAAAAACATCATGTTATTCATATACCAGAAATGATTGAAGCTACTGACTGAATGAAAGGAGCTGGCATCTCACTCTCTTTGAATCTTCTTTATCATGCTAAGAGGAGCAGGAAAAAGCAAAAAATTTCAGAATTGCACCTTGCAATGCGGAGAAATTACTGTTTGTGCATTTACAATATTCATTGATTTTTGCCATTGAAAAACGTCCAGAAATGATTGAAGCTACTGACTGAATGAAAGGAGCTGGCATCTCACTCTCTTTGAATCTTCTTTATCATGCTAAGAGGAGCAGGAAAAAGCAAAAAATTTCAGAATTGCACCTTGCAATGCGGAGAAATTACTGTTTGTGCATTTACAATATTCATTGATTTTTGCCATTGAAAAACATCGTTATTCATATACCAGAAATGTTTGAAGCTACTGACTGAATGAAAGGAGCTGGCATCTCACTCTCTTTGAATCTTCTTTATCATGCTAAGAGGAGCAGGAAAAAGCAAAAAATTTCAGAATTGCACCTTGCAATGCGGAGAAATTACTGTTTGTGCATTTACAATATTCATTGATTTTTGCCATTGAAAAACGTCCAGAAATGATTGAAGCTACTGACTGAATGAAAGGAGCTGGCATCTCACTCTCTTTGAATCTTCTTTATCATGCTAAGAGGAGCAGGAAAAAGCAAAAAATTTCAGAATTGCACCTTGCAATGCGGAGAAATTACTGTTTGTGCATTTACAATATTCATTGATTTTTGCCATTGAAAAACATCATGTTATTCATATACCAGAAATGATTGAAGCTACTGACTGAATGAA
This sequence comes from Phyllobates terribilis, assembly GCF_046119375.1. NCBI lineage: Eukaryota > Metazoa > Chordata > Amphibia > Anura > Dendrobatidae > Phyllobates > Phyllobates terribilis. The sequence continues at coordinate 67,351 of NW_027364845.1, forward strand.
AGGAGCTGGCATCTCACTCTCTTTGAATCTTCTTTATCATGCTAAGAGGAGCAGGAAAAAGCAAAAAATTTCAGAATTGCACCTTGCAATGCGGAGAAATTACTGTTTGTGCATTTACAATATTCATTGATTTTTGCCATTGAAAAACGTCCAGAAATGATTGAAGCTACTGACTGAATGAAAGGAGCTGGCATCTCACTCTCTTTGAATCTTCTTTATCATGCTAAGAGGAGCAGGAAAAAGCATAAAATTTCAGAATTGCACCTTGCAATGCGGAGAAATTACTGTTTGTGCATTTACAATATTCATTGATTTTTGCCATTGAAAAACATCATGTTATTCATATACCAGAAATGTTTGAAGCTACTGACTGAATGAAAGGAGCTGGCATCTCACTCTCTTTGAATCTTCTTTATCATGCTAAGAGGAGCAGGAAAAAGCAAAAAATTTCAGAATTGCACATTGCAATGCGGAGAGATTACTGTTTGTGCATTTACAATATTCATTGATTTTTGCCATTGAAAAACGTCCAGAAATGTTTGAAGCTACTGACTGAATGAAAGGAGCTGGCATCTCACTCTCTTTGAATCTTCTTTATCATGCTAAGAGGAGCAGGAAAAAGCAAAAAATTTCAGAATTGCACATTGCAATGCGGAGAAATTACTGTTTGTGCATTTACAATATTCATTGATTTTTGCCATTGAAAAACGTCCAGAAATGTTTGAAGCTACTGACTGAATGAAAGGAGCTGGCATCTCACTCTCTTTGAATCTTCTTTATCATGCTAAGAGGAGCAGGAAAAAGCAAAAAATTTCAGAATTGCACCTTGCAATGCGGAGAAATTACTGTTTGTGCATTTACAATATTCATTGATTTTTCCCATTGAAAAACGTCCAGAAATGATTGAAGCTACTGACTGAATGAAAGGAGCTGGCATCTCACTCTCTTTGAATCTTCTTTATCATGCTAAGAGGAGCAGGAAAAAGCAAAAAATTTCAGAATTGCACCTTGCAATGCGGAGAAATTACTGTTTGTGCATTTACAATATTCATTGATTTTTGCCATTGAAAAACATCATGTTATTCATATACCAGAAATGTTTGAAGCTACTGACTGAATGAAAGGAGCTGGCATCTCACTCTCTTTCAATCTTCTTTATCATGCTAAGAGGAGCAGGAAAAAGCAAAAAATTTCAGAATTGCACCTTGCAATGCGGAGAAATTACTGTTTGTGCATTTACAATTTTCATTGATTTTTGCCATTGAAAAACGTCCAGAAATGATTGAAGCTACTGACTGAATGAAAGGAGCTGGCATCTCACTCTCTTTGAATCTTCTTTATCTTGCTAAGAGGAGCAGGAAAAAGCAAAAAAATTCAGAATTGCACCATGCAATGCGGAGAAATTACTGTTTGTGCATTTACAATATTCATTGATTTTTGCCATTGAAAAACATCATGTTATTCATATACCAGAAATGTTTGAAGCTACTGACTGAACGAAAGGAGCTGGCATCTCACTCTCTTTGAATCTTCTTTATCATGCTAAGAGGAGCAGGAAAAAGCAAAAAATTTCAGAATTGCACCTTGCAATGCGGAGAAATTACTGTTTGTGCATTTACAATATTCATTGATTTTTGCCATTGAAAAACGTCCAGAAATGATTGAAGCTACTGACTGAATGAAAGGAGCTGGCATCTCACTCTCTTTGAATCTTCTTTATCATGCTAAGAGGAGCAGGAAAAAGCAAAAAATTTCAGAATTGCACCTTGCAATGCGGAGAAATTACTGTTTGTGCATTTACAATATTCATTGATTTTTGCCATTGAAAAACATCATGTTATTCATATACCAGAAATGATTGAAGCTCCTGACTAAATGAAAGGAGCTGGCATCTCACTCTCTTTGAATCTTCTTTATCATGCTAAGAGGAGCAGGAAAAAGCAAAAAATTTCAGAATTGAACCTTGCAATGCGGAGAAATTACTGTTTGTGCATTTACAATATTCATTGATTTTTGCCATTGAAAAACATCATGTTATTCATATACCAGAAATGTTTGAAGCTACTGACTGAATGAAAGGAGCTGGCATCTCACTCTCTTTGAATCTTCTTTATCATGCTAAGAGGAGCAGGAAAAAGCAAAAAATTTCAGAATTGCACCTTGCAATGCGGAGAAATTACTGTTTGTGCATTTACAATATTCATTGATTTTTGCCATTGAAAAACATCATGTTATTCATATACCAGAAATGATTGAAGCTACTGACTGAATGAAAGGAGCTGGCATCTCACTCTCTTTGAATCTTCTTTATCATGCTAAGAGGAGCAGGAAAAAGCAAAAAAATTCAGAATTGCACCTTGCAATGCGGAGAAATTACTGTTTGTGCATTTACAATATTCATTGATTTTTGCCATTGAAAAACATCATGTTATTCATATACCAGAAATGTTTGAAGCTACTGACTGAACGAAAGGAGCTGGCATCTCACTCTCTTTGAATCTTCTTTATCATGCTAAGAGGAGCAGGAAAAAGCAAAAAATTTCAGAATTGCACCTTGCAATGCGGAGAAATTACTGTTTGTGCATTTACAATATTCATTGATTTTTGCCATTGAAAAACGTCCAGAAGTGATTGAAGCTACTGACTGAATGAAAGGAGCTGGCATCTCACTCTCTTTGAATCTTCTTTATCATGCTAAGAGGAGCAGGAAAAAGCAAAAAATTTCAGAATTGCACCTTGCAATGCGGAGAAATTACTGTATGTGCATTTACAATATTCATTGATTTTTGCCATTGAAAAACATCATGTTATTCATATACCAGAAATGATTGAAGCTCCTGACTAAATGAAAGGAGCTGGCATCTCACTCTCTTTGAATCTTCTTTATCATGCTAAGAGGAGCAGGAAAAAGCAAAAAATTTCAGAATTGAACCTTGCAATGCGGAGAAATTACTGTTTGTGCATTTACAATATTCATTGATTTTTGCCATTGAAAAACATCATGTTATTCATATACCAGAAATGTTTGAAGCTACTGACTGAATGAAAGGAGCTGGCATCTCACTCTCTTTGAATCTTCTTTATCATGCTAAGAGGAGCAGGAAAAAGCAAAAAATTTCAGAATTGCACCTTGCAATGCGGAGAAATTACTGTTTGTGCATTTACAATATTCATTGATTTTTGCCATTGAAAAACATCATGTTATTCATATACCAGAAATGATTGAAGCTACTGACTGAATGAAAGGAGCTGGCATCTCACTCTCTTTGAATCTTCTTTATCATGCTAAGAGGAGCAGGAAAAAGCAAAAAATTTCAGAATTGCACCTTGCAATGCGGAGAAATTACTGTTTGTGCATTTACAATATTCATTGATTTTTGCCATTGAAAAACGTCCAGAAATGATTGAAGCTACTGACTGAATGAAAGGAGCTGGCATCTCACTCTCTTTGAATCTTCTTTATCATGCTAAGAGGAGCAGGAAAAAGCAAAAAATTTCAGAATTGCACCTTGCAATGCGGAGAAATTACTGTTTGTGCATTTACAATATTCATTGATTTTTGCCATTGAAAAACATCATGTTATTCATATACCAGAAATGATTGAAGCTACTGACTGAATGAAAGGAGCTGGCATCTCACTCTCTTTGAATCTTCTTTATCATGCTAAGAGGAGCAGGAAAAAGCAAAAAATTTCAGAATTGCACCTTGCAATGCGGAGAAATTACTGTTTGTGCATTTACAATATTCATTGATTTTTGCCATTGAAAAACGTCCAGAAATGATTGAAGCTACTGACTGAATGAAAGGAGCTGGCATCTCACTCTCTTTGAATCTTCTTTATCATGCTAAGAGGAGCAGGAAAAAGCAAAAAATTTCAGAATTGCACCTTGCAATGCGGAGAAATTACTGTTTGTGCATTTACAATATTCATTGATTTTTGCCATTGAAAAACATCATGTTATTCATATACCAGAAATGTTTGAAGCTACTGACTGAATGAAAGGAGCTGGCATCTCACTCTCTTTGAATGTTCTTTATCATGCTATGAGGAGCAGGAAAAAGCAAAAAATTTCAGAATTGCACCTTGCAATGCGGAGAAATTACTGTTTGTGCATTTACAATATTCATTGATTTTTGCCATTGAAAAACGTCCAGAAATGATTGAAGCTACTGACTGAATGAAAGGAGCTGGCATCTCACTCTCTTTGAATCTTCTTTATCATGCTAAGAGGAGCAGGAAAAAGCAAAAAATTTCAGATTTGCACCTTGCAATGCGGAGAAATTACTGTTTGTGCATTTACAATATTCATTGATTTTTGCCTTTGAAAAACGTCCAGAAATGATTGAAGCTACTGACTGAATTAAAGGAGCTGGCATCTCACTCTCTTTGAATCTTCTTTAACATGCTAAGAGGAGCAGGAAAAAGCAAAAAATTTCAGAATTGCACCTTGCAATGCGGAGAAATTACTGTTTGTGCATTTACAATATTCATTGATTTTTGCCATTGAAAAACATCATGTTATTCATATACCAGAAATGTTTGAAGCTACTTACTGAATGAAAGGAGCTGGCATCTCACTCTCTTTGAATCTTCTTTATCATGCTAAGAGGAGCAGGAAAAAGCAAAAAATTTCAGAATTGCACCTTGCAATGCGGAGAAATTACTGTTTGTGCATTTACAATATTCATTGATTTTTGCCATTGAAAAACGTCCAGAAATGATTGAAGCTACTGACTAAATGAAAGGAGCTGGCATCTCACTCTCTTTGAATCTTCTTTATCATGCTAAGAGGAGCAGGAAAAAGCAAAAAATTTCAGAATTGCACCTTGCAATGCGGAGAAATTACTGTTTGTGCACTTACAATATTCATTGATTTTTGCCATTGAAAAACATCATGTTATTCATATACCAGAAATGATTGAAGCTACTGACTAAATGAAAGGAGCTGGCATCTCACTCTCTTTGAATCTTCTTTATCATGCTAAGAGGAGCAGGAAAAAGCAAAAAATTTCAGAATTGCACCTTGCAATGCGGAGAAATTTCTGTTTGTGCATTTACAATATTCATTGATTTTTGCCATTGAAAAACGTCCAGAAATGATTGAAGCTACTGACTGAATGAAAGGAGCTGGCATCTCACTCTCTTTGAATCTTCTTTATCATGCTAAGAGGAGCAGGAAAAAGCAAAAAATTTCAGAATTGCACCTTGCAATGCGGAGAAATTACTGTTTGTGCATTTACAATATTCATTGATTTTTGCCATTGAAAAACATCATGTTATTCATATACCAGAAATGTTTGAAGCTACTGACTGAATGAAAGGAGCTGGCATCTCACTCTCTTTGAATCTTCTTTATCATGCTAAGAGGAGCAGGAAAAAGCAAAAAATTTCAGAATTGCACCTTGCAATGCGGAGAAATTACTGTTTGTGCATTTACAATATTCATTGATTTTTGCCATTGAAAAACATCATGTTATTCATATACCAGAAATGATTGAAGCTACTGACTGAATGAAAGGAGCTGGCATCTCACTCTCTTTGAATCTTCTTTATCATGCTAAGAGTAGCAAGAAAAAGCAAAAAATTTCAGAATTGCACCTTGCAATGCGGAGAAATTACTGTTTGTGCATTTACAATATTCAATGATTTTTGCCATTGAAAAACGTCCAGAAATGATTGAAGCTACTGACTGAATGAAAGGAGCTGGCATCTCACTCTCTTTGAATCTTCTTTATCATGCTAAGAGGAGCAGGAAAAAGCAAAAAATTTCAGAATTGCACCTTGCAATGCGGAGAAATTACTGTTTGTGCATTTACAATATTCATTGATTTTTGCCATTGAAAAACATCATGTTATTCATATACCAGAAATGTTTGAAGCTACTGACTGAATGAAAGGAGCTGGCATCTCACTCTCTTTGAATCTTCTTTATCATGCTAAGAGGAGCAGGAAAAAGCAAAAAATTTCAGAATTGCACCTTGCAATGCGGAGAAATTACTGTTTGTGCATTTACAATATTCATTGATTTTTGCCATTGAAAAACATCATGTTATTCATATACCAGAAATGATTGAAGCTACTGACTGAATGAAAGGAGCTGGCATCTCACTCTCTTTGAATCTTCTTTATCATGCTAAGAGTAGCAAGAAAAAGCAAAAAATTTCAGAATTGCACCTTGCAATGCGGAGAAATTACTGTTTGTGCATTTACAATATTCAATGATTTTTGCCATTGAAAAACGTCCAGAAATGATTGAAGCTACTGACTGAATGAAAGGAGCTGGCATCTCACTCTCTTTGAATCTTCTTTATCATGCTAAGAGGAGCAGGAAAAAGCAAAAAATTTCAGAATTGCACCTTGCAATGCGGAGAAATTACTGTTTGTGCATTTACAATATTCATTGATTTTTGCCATTGAAAAACATCGTTATTCATATACCAGAAATGTTTGAAGCTACTGACTGAATGAAAGGAGCTGGCATCTCACTCTCTTTGAATCTTCTTTATCATGCTAAGAGGAGCAGGAAAAAGCAAAAAATTTCAGAATTGCACCTTGCAATGCGGAGAAATTACTGTTTGTGCATTTACAATATTCATTGATTTTTGCCATTGAAAAACGTCCAGAAATGATTGAAGCTACTGACTGAATGAAAGGAGCTGGCATCTCACTCTCTTTGAATCTTCTTTATCATGCTAAGAGGAGCAGGAAAAAGCAAAAAATTTCAGAATTGCACCTTGCAATGCGGAGAAATTACTGTTTGTGCATTTACAATATTCATTGATTTTTGCCATTGAAAAACATCATGTTATTCATATACCAGAAATGATTGAAGCTACTGACTGAATGAAAGGAGCTGGCATCTCACTCTCTTTGAATCTTCTTTATCATGCTAAGAGGAGCAGGAAAAAGCAAAAAATTTCAGAATTGCACCTTGCAATGCGGAGAAATTACTGTTTGTGCATTTACAATATTCATTGATTTTTGCCATTGAAAAACGTCCAGAAATGATTGAAGCTACTGACTGAATGAAAGGAGCTGGCATCTCACTCTCTTTGAATCTTCTTTATCATGCTAAGAGGAGCAGGAAAAAGCATAAAATTTCAGAATTGCACCTTGCAATGCGGAGAAATTACTGTTTGTGCATTTACAATATTAATTGATTTTTGCCATTGAAAAACATCATGTTATTCATATACCAGAAATGTTTGAAGCTACTGACTGAATGAAAGGAGCTGGCATCTCACTCTCTTTGAATCTTCTTTATCATGCTAAGAGGAGCAGGAAAAAGCAAAAAATTTCAGAATTGCACATTGCAATGCGGAGAAATTACTGTTTGTGCATTTACAATATTCATTGATTTTTGCCATTGAAAAACGTCCAGAAATGTTTGAAGCTACTGACTGAATGAAAGGAGCTGGCATCTCACTCTCTTTGAATCTTCTTTATCATGCTAAGAGGAGCAGGAAAAAGCAAAAAATTTCAGAATTGCACCTTGCAATGCGGAGAAATTACTGTTTGTGCATTTACAATATTCATTGATTTTTGCCATTGAAAAACATCCAGAAATGATTGAAGCTACTGACTGAATGAAAGGAGCTGGCATCTCACTCTCTTTGAATCTTCTTTATCATGCTAAGAGGAGCAGGAAAAAGCAAAAAATTTCAGATTTGCACCTTGCAATGCGGAGAAATTACTGTTTGTGCATTTACAATATTCATTGATTTTTGCCTTTGAAAAACGTCCAGAAATGATTGAAGCTACTGACTGAATGAAAGGAGCTGGCATCTCACTCTCTTTGAATCTTCTTTAACATGCTAAGCGGAGCAGGAAAAAGCAAAAAATTTCAGAATTGCACCTTGCAATGCGGAGAAATTACTGTTTGTGCATTTACAATATTCATTGATTTTTGCCATTGAAAAACGTCCAGAAATGATTGAAGCTACTGACTGAATGAAAGGAGCTGGCATCTCACTCTCTTTGAATCTTCTTTATCATGCTAAGAGGAGCAGGAAAAAGCAAAAAATTTCAGAATTGCACCTTGCAATGCGGAGAAATTACTGTTTGTGCATTTACAATATTCATTGATTTTTGCCATTGAAAAACATCATGTTATTCATATACCAGAAATGATTGAAGCTACTGACTGAATGAAAGGAGCTGGCATCTCACTCTCTTTGAATCTTCTTTATCATGCTAAGAGGAGCAGGAAAAAGCAAAAAATTTCAGAATTGCACCTTGCAATGCGGAGAAATTACTGTTTGTGCATTTACAATATTCATTGATTTTTGCCATTGAAAAACGTCCAGAAATGATTGAAGCTACTGACTGAATGAAAGGAGCTGGCATCTCACTCTCTTTGAATCTTCTTTATCATGCTAAGAGGAGCAGGAAAAAGCATAAAATTTCAGAATTGCACCTTGCAATGCGGAGAAATTACTGTTTGTGCATTTACAATATTCATTGATTTTTGCCATTGAAAAACATCATGTTATTCATATACCAGAAATGTTTGAAGCTACTGACTGAATGAAAGGAGCTGGCATCTCACTCTCTTTGAATCTTCTTTATCATGCTAAGAGGAGCAGGAAAAAGCAAAAAATTTCAGAATTGCACATTGCAATGCGGAGAAATTACTGTTTGTGCATTTACAATATTCATTGATTTTTGCCATTGAAAAACGTCCAGAAATGTTTGAAGCTACTGACTGAATGAAAGGAGCTGGCATCTCACTCTCTTTGAATCTTCTTTATCATGCTAAGAGGAGCAGGAAAAAGCAAAAAATTTCAGAATTGCACCTTGCAATGCGGAGAAATTACTGTTTGTGCATTTACAATATTCATTGATTTTTGCCATTGAAAAACATCCAGAAATGATTGAAGCTACTGACTGAATGAAAGGAGCTGGCATCTCACTCTCTTTGAATCTTCTTTATCATGCTAAGAGGAGCAGGAAAAAGCAAAAAATTTCAGATTTGCACCTTGCAATGCGGAGAAATTACTGTTTGTGCATTTACAATATTCATTGATTTTTGCCTTTGAAAAACGTCCAGAAATGATTGAAGCTACTGACTGAATGAAAGGAGCTGGCATCTCACTCTCTTTGAATCTTCTATAACATGCTAAGCGGAGCAGGAAAAAGCAAAAAATTTCAGAATTGCACCTTGCAATGCGGAGAAATTACTGTTTGTGCATTTACAATATTCATTGATTTTTGCCATTGAAAAACATCATGTTATTCATATACCAGAAATGTTTGAAGCTACTTACTGAATGAAAGGAGCTGGCATCTCACTCTCTTTGAATATTCTTTATCATGCTAAGAGGAGCAGGAAAAAGCAAAAAATTTCAGAATTGCACCTTGCAATGCGGAGAAATTACTGTTTGTGCATTTACAATATTCATTGATTTTTGCCATTGAAAAACGTCCAGAAATGATTGAAGCTACTGACTAAATGAAAGGAGCTGGCATCTCACTCTCTTTGAATCTTCTTTATCATGCTAAGAGTAGCAAGAAAAAGCAAAAAATTTCAGAATTGCACCTTGCAATGCGGAGAAATTACTGTTTGTGCATTTACAATATTCAATGATTTTTGCCATTGAAAAACGTCCAGAAATGATTGAAGCTACTGACTGAATGAAAGGAGCTGGCATCTCACTCTCTTTGAATCTTCTTTATCATGCTAAGAGGAGCAGGAAAAAGCAAAAAATTTCACAATTGCACCTTGCAATGCGGAGAAATTACTGTTTGTGCATTTACAATATTCATTGATTTTTGCCATTGAAAAACATCATGTTATTCATATACCAGAAATGATTGAAGCTACTGACTGAATGAAAGGAGCTGGCATCTCACTCTCTTTGAATCTTCTTTATCATGCTAAGAGGAGCAGGAAAAAGCAAAAAATTTCAGAATTGCACCTTGCAATGCGGAGAAATTACTGTTTGTGCATTTACAATATTCATTGATTTTTGCCATTGAAAAACGTCCAGAAATGATTGAAGCTACTGACTGAATGAAAGGAGCTGGCATCTCACTCTCTTTGAATCTTCTTTATCATGCTAAGAGGAGCAGGAAAAAGCAAAAAATTTCAGAATTGCACCTTGCAATGCGGAGAAATTACTGTTTGTGCATTTACAATATTCATTGATTTTTGCCATTGAAAAACATCGTTATTCATATACCAGAAATGTTTGAAGCTACTGACTGAATGAAAGGAGCTGGCATCTCACTCTCTTTGAATCTTCTTTATCATGCTAAGAGGAGCAGGAAAAAGCAAAAAATTTCAGAATTGCACCTTGCAATGCGGAGAAATTACTGTTTGTGCATTTACAATATTCATTGATTTTTGCCATTGAAAAACGTCCAGAAATGATTGAAGCTACTGACTGAATGAAAGGAGCTGGCATCTCACTCTCTTTGAATCTTCTTTATCATGCTAAGAGGAGCAGGAAAAAGCAAAAAATTTCAGAATTGCACCTTGCAATGCGGAGAAATTACTGTTTGTGCATTTACAATATTCATTGATTTTTGCCATTGAAAAACATCATGTTATTCATATAGCAGAAATGATTGAAGCTACTGACTGAATGAAAGGAGCTGGCATCTCACTCTCTTTGAATCTTCTTTATCATGCTAAGAGGAGCAGGAAAAAGCAAAAAATTTCAGAATTGCACCTTGCAATGCGGAGAAATTACTGTTTGTGCATTTACAATATTCATTGATTTTTGCCATTGAAAAACGTCCAGAAATGATTGAAGCTACTGACTGAATGAAAGGAGCTGGCATCTCACTCTCTTTGAATCTTCTTTATCATGCTAAGAGGAGCAGGAAAAAGCATAAAATTTCAGAATTGCACCTTGCAATGCGGAGAAATTACTGTTTGTGCATTTACAATATTCATTGATTTTTGCCATTGAAAAACATCATGTTATTCATATACCAGAAATGTTTGAAGCTACTGACTGAATGAAAGGAGCTGGCATCTCACTCTCTTTGAATCTTCTTTATCATGCTAAGAGGAGCAGGAAAAAGCAAAAAATTTCAGAATTGCACATTGCAATGCGGAGAAATTACTGTTTGTGCATTTACAATATTCATTGATTTTTGCCATTGAAAAACGTCCAGAAATGTTTGAAGCTACTGACTGAATGAAAGGAGCTGGGATCTCACTCTCTTTGAATCTTCTTTATCATGCTAAGAGGAGCAGGAAAAAGCAAAAAATTTCAGAATTGCACCTTCCAATGCGGAGAAATTACTGTTTGTGCATTTACAATATTCATTGATTTTTGCCATTGAAAAACATCCAGAAATGATTGAAGCTACTGACTGAATGAAAGGAGCTGGCATCTCACTCTCTTTGAATCTTCTTTATCATGCTAAGAGGAGCAGGAAAAAGCAAAAAATTTCAGATTTGCACCTTGCAATGCGGAGAAATTACTGTTTGTGCATTTACAATATTCATTGATTTTTGCCTTTGAAAAACGTCCAGAAATGATTGAAGCTACTGACTGAATGAAAGGAGCTGGCATCTCACTCTCTTTGAATCTTCTTTAACATGCTAAGCGGAGCAGGAAAAAGCAAAAAATTTCAGAATTGCACCTTGCAATGCGGAGAAATTACTGTTTGTGCATTTACAATATTCATTGATTTTTGCCATTGAAAAACGTCCAGAAATGATTGAAGCTACTGACTGAATGAAAGGAGCTGGCATCTCACTCTCTTTGAATCTTCTTTATCATGCTAAGAGGAGCAGGAAAAAGCAAAAAATTTCAGAATTGCACCTTGCAATGCGGAGAAATTACTGTTTGTGCATTTACAATATTCATTGATTTTTGCCATTGAAAAACATCATGTTATTCATATACCAGAAATGATTGAAGCTACTGACTGAATGAAAGGAGCTGGCATCTCACTCTCTTTGAATCTTCTTTATCATGCTAAGAGGAGCAGGAAAAAGCAAAAAATTTCAGAATTGCACCTTGCAATGCGGAGAAATTACTGTTTGTGCATTTACAATATTCATTGATTTTTGCCATTGAAAAACGTCCAGAAATGATTGAAGCTACTGACTGAATGAAAGGAGCTGGCATCTCACTCTCTTTGAATCTTCTTTATCATGCTAAGAGGAGCAGGAAAAAGCATAAAATTTCAGAATTGCACCTTGCAATGCGGAGAAATTACTGTTTGTGCATTTACAATATTCATTGATTTTTGCCATTGAAAAACATCATGTTATTCATATACCAGAAATGTTTGAAGCTACTGACTGAATGAAAGGAGCTGGCATCTCACTCTCTTTGAATCTTCTTTATCATGCTAAGAGGAGCAGGAAAAAGCAAAAAATTTCAGAATTGCACATTGCAATGCGGAGAAATTACTGTTTGTGCATTTACAATATTCATTGATTTTTGCCATTGAAAAACGTCCAGAAATGTTTGAAGCTACTGACTGAATGAAAGGAGCTGGCATCTCACTCTCTTTGAATCTTCTTTATCATGCTAAGAGGAGCAGGAAAAAGCAAAAAATTTCAGAATTGCACCTTGCAATGCGGAGAAATTACTGTTTGTGCATTTACAATATTCATTGATTTTTGCCATTGAAAAACATCCAGAAATGATTGAAGCTACTGACTGAATGAAAGGAGCTGGCATCTCACTCTCTTTGAATCTTCTTTATCATGCTAAGAGGAGCAGGAAAAAGCAAAAAATTTCAGATTTGCACCTTGCAATGCGGAGAAATTACTGTTTGTGCATTTACAATATTCATTGATTTTTGCCTTTGAAAAACGTCCAGAAATGATTGAAGCTACTGACTGAATGAAAGGAGCTGGCATCTCACTCTCTTTGAATCTTCTATAACATGCTAAGCGGAGCAGGAAAAAGCAAAAAATTTCAGAATTGCACCTTGCAATGCGGAGAAATTACTGTTTGTGCATTTACAATATTCATTGATTTTTGCCATTGAAAAACATCATGTTATTCATATACCAGAAATGTTTGAAGCTACTTACTGAATGAAAGGAGCTGGCATCTCACTCTCTTTGAATATTCTTTATCATGCTAAGAGGAGCAGGAAAAAGCAAAAAATTTCAGAATTGCACCTTGCAATGCGGAGAAATTACTGTTTGTGCATTTACAATATTCATTGATTTTTGCCATTGAAAAACGTCCAGAAATGATTGAAGCTACTGACTAAATGAAAGGAGCTGGCATCTCACTCTCTTTGAATCTTCTTTATCATGCTAAGAGGAGCAGGAAAAAGCAAAAAATTTCAGAATTGCACCTTGCAATGCGGAGAAATTACTGTTTGTGCATTTACAATATTCATTGATTTTTGCCATTGAAAAACATCATGTTATTCATATACCAGAAATGTTTGAAGCTACTGACTGAATGAAAGGAGCTGGCATCTCACTCTCTTTGAATCTTCTTTATCATGCTAAGAGGAGCAGGAAAAAGCAAAAAATTTCAGAATTGCACATTGCAATGCGGAGAAATTACTGTTTGTGCATTTACAATATTCATTGATTTTTGCCATTGAAAAACGTCCAGAAATGTTTGAAGCTACTGACTGAATGAAAGGAGCTGGCATCTCACTCTCTTTGAATCTTCTTTATCATGCTAAGAGGAGCAGGAAAAAGCAAAAAATTTCAGAATTGCACCTTGCAATGCGGAGAAATTACTGTTTGTGCATTTACAATATTCATTGATTTTTGCCATTGAAAAACATCCAGAAATGATTGAAGCTACTGACTGAATGAAAGGAGCTGGCATCTCACTCTCTTTGAATCTTCTTTATCATGCTAAGAGGAGCAGGAAAAAGCAAAAAATTTCAGATTTGCACCTTGCAATGCGGAGAAATTACTGTTTGTGCATTTACAATATTCATTGATTTTTGCCTTTGAAAAACGTCCAGAAATGATTGAAGCTACTGACTGAATGAAAGGAGCTGGCATCTCACTCTCTTTGAATCTTCTATAACATGCTAAGCGGAGCAGGAAAAAGCAAAAAATTTCAGAATTGCACCTTGCAATGCGGAGAAATTACTGTTTGTGCATTTACAATATTCATTGATTTTTGCCATTGAAAAACATCATGTTATTCATATACCAGAAATGTTTGAAGCTACTTACTGAATGAAAGGAGCTGGCATCTCACTCTCTTTGAATATTCTTTATCATGCTAAGAGGAGCAGGAAAAAGCAAAAAATTTCAGAATTGCACCTCGCAATGCGGAGAAATTACTGTTTGTGCATTTACAATATTCATTGATTTTTGCCATTGAAAAACGTCCAGAAATGATTGAAGCTACTGACTAAATGAAAGGAGCTGGCATCTCACTCTCTTTGAATCTTCTTTATCATGCTAAGAGTAGCAAGAAAAAGCAAAAAATTTCAGAATTGCACCTTGCAATGCGGAGAAATTACTGTTTGTGCATTTACAATATTCAATGATTTTTGCCATTGAAAAACGTCCAGAAATGATTGAAGCTACTGACTGAATGAAAGGAGCTGGCATCTCACTCTCTTTGAATCTTCTTTATCATGCTAAGAGGAGCAGGAAAAAGCAAAAAATTTCACAATTGCACCTTGCAATGCGGAGAAATTACTGTTTGTGCATTTACAATATTCATTGATTTTTGCCATTGAAAAACATCATGTTATTCATATACCAGAAATGATTGAAGCTACTGACTGAATGAAAGGAGCTGGCATCTCACTCTCTTTGAATCTTCTTTATCATGCTAAGAGGAGCAGGAAAAAGCAAAAAATTTCAGAATTGCACCTTGCAATGCGGAGAAATTACTGTTTGTGCATTTACAATATTCATTGATTTTTGCCATTGAAAAACGTCCAGAAATGATTGAAGCTACTGACTGAATGAAAGGAGCTGGCATCTCACTCTCTTTGAATCTTCTTTATCATGCTAAGAGGAGCAGGAAAAAGCAAAAAATTTCAGAATTGCACCTTGCAATGCGGAGAAATTACTGTTTGTGCATTTACAATATTCATTGATTTTTGCCATTGAAAAACATCGTTATTCATATACCAGAAATGTTTGAAGCTACTGACTGAATGAAAGGAGCTGGCATCTCACTCTCTTTGAATCTTCTTTATCATGCTAAGAGGAGCAGGAAAAAGCAAAAAATTTCAGAATTGCACCTTGCAATGCGGAGAAATTACTGTTTGTGCATTTACAATATTCATTGATTTTTGCCATTGAAAAACGTCCAGAAATGATTGAAGCTACTGACTGAATGAAAGGAGCTGGCATCTCACTCTCTTTGAATCTTCTTTATCATGCTAAGAGGAGCAGGAAAAAGCAAAAAATTTCAGAATTGCACCTTGCAATGCGGAGAAATTACTGTTTGTGCATTTACAATATTCATTGATTTTTGCCATTGAAAAACATCATGTTATTCATATACCAGAAATGATTGAAGCTACTGACTGAATGAAAGGAGCTGGCATCTCACTCTCTTTGAATCTTCTTTATCATGCTAAGAGGAGCAGGAAAAAGCAAAAAATTTCAGAATTGCACCTTGCAATGCGGAGAAATTACTGTTTGTGCATTTACAATATTCATTGATTTTTGCCATTGAAAAACGTCCAGAAATGATTGAAGCTACTGACTGAATGAAAGGAGCTGGCATCTCACTCTCTTTGAATCTTCTTTATCATGCTAAGAGGAGCAGGAAAAAGCATAAAATTTCAGAATTGCACCTTGCAATGCGGAGAAATTACTGTTTGTGCATTTACAATATTCATTGATTTTTGCCATTGAAAAACATCATGTTATTCATATACCAGAAATGTTTGAAGCTACTGACTGAATGAAAGGAGCTGGCATCTCACTCTCTTTGAATCTTCTTTATCATGCTAAGAGGAGCAGGAAAAAGCAAAAAATTTCAGAATTGCACATTGCAATGCGGAGAAATTACTGTTTGTGCATTTACAATATTCATTGATTTTTGCCATTGAAAAACGTCCAGAAATGTTTGAAGCTACTGACTGAATGAAAGGAGCTGGCATCTCACTCTCTTTGAATCTTCTTTATCATGCTAAGAGGAGCAGGAAAAAGCAAAAAATTTCAGAATTGCACCTTGCAATGCGGAGAAATTACTGTTTGTGCATTTACAATATTCATTGATTTTTGCCATTGAAAAACATCCAGAAATGATTGAAGCTACTGACTGAATGAAAGGAGCTGGCATCTCACTCTCTTTGAATCTTCTTTATCATGCTAAGAGGAGCAGGAAAAAGCAAAAAATTTCAGATTTGCACCTTGCAATGCGGAGAAATTACTGTTTGTGCATTTACAATATTCATTGATTTTTGCCTTTGAAAAACGTCCAGAAATGATTGAAGCTACTGACTGAATGAAAGGAGCTGGCATCTCACTCTCTTTGAATCTTCTTTAACATGCTAAGCGGAGCAGGAAAAAGCAAAAAATTTCAGAATTGCACCTTGCAATGCGGAGAAATTACTGTTTGTGCATTTACAATATTCATTGATTTTTGCCATTGAAAAACGTCCAGAAATGATTGAAGCTACTGACTGAATGAAAGGAGCTGGCATCTCACTCTCTTTGAATCTTCTTTATCATGCTAAGAGGAGCAGGAAAAAGCAAAAAATTTCAGAATTGCACCTTGCAATGCGGAGAAATTACTGTTTGTGCATTTACAATATTCATTGATTTTTGCCATTGAAAAACATCATGTTATTCATATACCAGAAATGATTGAAGCTACTGACTGAATGAAAGGAGCTGGCATCTCACTCTCTTTGAATCTTCTTTATCATGCTAAGAGGAGCAGGAAAAAGCAAAAAATTTCAGAATTGCACCTTGCAATGCGGAGAAATTACTGTTTGTGCATTTACAATATTCATTGATTTTTGCCATTGAAAAACGTCCAGAAATGATTGAAGCTACTGACTGAATGAAAGGAGCTGGCATCTCACTCTCTTTGAATCTTCTTTATCATGCTAAGAGGAGCAGGAAAAAGCATAAAATTTCAGAATTGCACCTTGCAATGCGGAGAAATTACTGTCTGTGCATTTACAATATTCATTGATTTTTGCCATTGAAAAACATCATGTTATTCATATACCAGAAATGTTTGAAGCTACTGACTGAATGAAAGGAGCTGGCATCTCACTCTCTTTGAATCTTCTTTATCATGCTAAGAGGAGCAGGAAAAAGCAAAAAATTTCAGAATTGCACATTGCAATGCGGAGAAATTACTGTTTGTGCATTTACAATATTCATTGATTTTTGCCATTGAAAAACGTCCAGAAATGTTTGAAGCTACTGACTGAATGAAAGGAGCTGGCATCTCACTCTCTTTGAATCTTCTTTATCATGCTAAGAGGAGCAGGAAAAAGCAAAAAATTTCAGAATTGCACCTTGCAATGCGGAGAAATTACTGTTTGTGCATTTACAATATTCATTGATTTTTGCCATTGAAAAACATCCAGAAATGATTGAAGCTACTGACTGAATGAAAGGAGCTGGCATCTCACTCTCTTTGAATCTTCTTTATCATGCTAAGAGGAGCAGGAAAAAGCAAAAAATTTCAGATTTGCACCTTGCAATGCGGAGAAATTACTGTTTGTGCATTTACAATATTCATTGATTTTTGCCTTTGAAAAACGTCCAGAAATGATTGAAGCTACTGACTGAATGAAAGGAGCTGGCATCTCACTCTCTTTGAATCTTCTATAACATGCTAAGCGGAGCAGGAAAAAGCAAAAAATTTCAGAATTGCACCTTGCAATGCGGAGAAATTACTGTTTGTGCATTTACAATATTCATTGATTTTTGCCATTGAAAAACATCATGTTATTCATATACCAGAAATGTTTGAAGCTACTTACTGAATGAAAGGAGCTGGCATCTCACTCTCTTTGAATATTCTTTATCATGCTAAGAGGAGCAGGAAAAAGCAAAAAATTTCAGAATTGCACCTTGCAATGCGGAGAAATTACTGTTTGTGCATTTACAATATTCATTGATTTTTGCCATTGAAAAACGTCCAGAAATGATTGAAGCTACTGACTAAATGAAAGGAGCTGGCATCTCACTCTCTTTGAATCTTCTTTATCATGCTAAGAGGAGCAGGAAAAAGCAAAAAATTTCAGAATTGCACCTTGCAATGCGGAGAAATTACTGTTTGTGCACTTACAATATTCATTGATTTTTGCCATTGAAAAACATCATGTTATTCATATACCAGAAATGATTGAAGCTACTGACTAAATGAAAGGAGCTGGCATCTCACTCTCTTTGAATCTTCTTTATCATGCTAAGAGGAGCAGGAAAAAGCAAAAAATTTCAGAATTGCACCTTGCAATGCGGAGAAATTTCTGTTTGTGCATTTACAATATTCATTGATTTTTGCCATTGAAAAACGTCCAGAAATGATTGAAGCTACTGACTGAATGAAAGGAGCTGGCATCTCACTCTCTTTGAATCTTCTTTATCATGCTAAGAGGAGCAGGAAAAAGAAAAAAAATTTCAGAATTGCACCTTGCAATGCGGAGAAATTACTGTTTGTGCATTTACAATATTCATTGATTTTTGCCATGGAAAAACATCATGTTATTCATATACCAGAAATGTTTGAAGCTACTGACTGAATGAAAGGAGCTGGCATCTCACTCTCTTTGAATCTTCTTTATCATGCTAAGAGGAGCAGGAAAAAGCAAAAAATTTCAGAATTGCACCTTGCAATGCGGAGAAATTACTGTTTGTGCATTTACAATATTCATTGATTTTTGCCATTGAAAAACGTCCAGAAATGATTGAAGCTACTGACTGAATGAAAGGAGCTGGCATCTCACTCTCTTTGAATCTTCTTTATCATGCTAAGAGGAGCAGGAAAAAGCATAAAATTTCAGAATTGCACCTTGCAATGCGGAGAAATTACTGTTTGTGCATTTACAATATTCATTGATTTTTGCCATTGAAAAACATCATGTTATTCATATACCAGAAATGTTTGAAGCTACTGACTGAATGAAAGGAGCTGGCATCTCACTCTCTTTGAATCTTCTTTATCATGCTAAGAGGAGCAGGAAAAAGCAAAAAATTTCAGAATTGCACATTGCAATGCGGAGAAATTACTGTTTGTGCATTTACAATATTCATTGATTTTTGCCATTGAAAAACGTCCAGAAATGTTTGAAGCTACTGACTGAATGAAAGGAGCTGGCATCTCACTCTCTTTGAATCTTCTTTATCATGCTAAGAGGAGCAGGAAAAAGCAAAAAATTTCAGAATTGCACCTTGCAATGCGGAGAAATTACTGTTTGTGCATTTACAATATTCATTGATTTTTGCCATTGAAAAACATCCAGAAATGATTGAAGCTACTGACTGAATGAAAGGAGCTGGCATCTCACTCTCTTTGAATCTTCTTTATCATGCTAAGAGGAGCAGGAAAAAGCAAAAAATTTCAGATTTGCACCTTGCAATGCGGAGAAATTACTGTTTGTGCATTTACAATATTCATTGATTTTTGCCTTTGAAAAACGTCCAGAAATGATTGAAGCTACTGACTGAATGAAAGGAGCTGGCATCTCACTCTCTTTGAATCTTCTTTAACATGCTAAGCGGAGCAGGAAAAAGCAAAAAATTTCAGAATTGCACCTTGCAATGCGGAGAAATTACTGTTTGTGCATTTACAATATTCATTGATTTTTGCCATTGAAAAACGTCCAGAAATGATTGAAGCTACTGACTGAATGAAAGGAGCTGGCATCTCACTCTCTTTGAATCTTCTTTATCATGCTAAGAGGAGCAGGAAAAAGCAAAAAATTTCAGAATTGCACCTTGCAATGCGGAGAAATTACTGTTTGTGCATTTACAATATTCATTGATTTTTGCCATTGAAAAACATCATGTTATTCATATACCAGAAATGATTGAAGCTACTGACTGAATGAAAGGAGCTGGCATCTCACTCTCTTTGAATCTTCTTTATCATGCTAAGAGGAGCAGGAAAAAGCAAAAAATTTCAGAATTGCACCTTGCAATGCGGAGAAATTACTGTTTGTGCATTTACAATATTCATTGATTTTTGCCATTGAAAAACGTCCAGAAATGATTGAAGCTACTGACTGAATGAAAGGAGCTGGCATCTCACTCTCTTTGAATCTTCTTTATCATGCTAAGAGGAGCAGGAAAAAGCATAAAATTTCAGAATTGCACCTTGCAATGCGGAGAAATTACTGTTTGTGCATTTACAATATTCATTGATTTTTGCCATTGAAAAACATCATGTTATTCATATACCAGAAATGTTTGAAGCTACTGACTGAATGAAAGGAGCTGGCATCTCACTCTCTTTGAATCTTCTTTATCATGCTAAGAGGAGCAGGAAAAAGCAAAAAATTTCAGAATTGCACATTGCAATGCGGAGAAATTACTGTTTGTGCATTTACAATATTCATTGATTTTTGCCATTGAAAAACGTCCAGAAATGTTTGAAGCTACTGACTGAATGAAAGGAGCTGGCATCTCACTCTCTTTGAATCTTCTTTATCATGCTAAGAGGAGCAGGAAAAAGCAAAAAATTTCAGAATTGCACCTTGCAATGCGGAGAAATTACTGTTTGTGCATTTACAATATTCATTGATTTTTGCCATTGAAAAACATCCAGAAATGATTGAAGCTACTGACTGAATGAAAGGAGCTGGCATCTCACTCTCTTTGAATCTTCTTTATCATGCTAAGAGGAGCAGGAAAAAGCAAAAAATTTCAGATTTGCACCTTGCAATGCGGAGAAATTACTGTTTGTGCATTTACAATATTCATTGATTTTTGCCTTTGAAAAACGTCCAGAAATGATTGAAGCTACTGACTGAATGAAAGGAGCTGGCATCTCACTCTCTTTGAATCTTCTATAACATGCTAAGCGGAGCAGGAAAAAGCAAAAAATTTCAGAATTGCACCTTGCAATGCGGAGAAATTACTGTTTGTGCATTTACAATATTCATTGATTTTTGCCATTGAAAAACATCATGTTATTCATATACCAGAAATGTTTGAAGCTACTTACTGAATGAAAGGAGCTGGCATCTCACTCTCTTTGAATATTCTTTATCATGCTAAGAGGAGCAGGAAAAAGCAAAAAATTTCAGAATTGCACCTTGCAATGCGGAGAAATTACTGTTTGTGCATTTACAATATTCATTGATTTTTGCCATTGAAAAACGTCCAGAAATGATTGAAGCTACTGACTAAATGAAAGGAGCTGGCATCTCACTCTCTTTGAATCTTCTTTATCATGCTAAGAGGAGCAGGAAAAAGCAAAAAATTTCAGAATTGCACCTTGCAATGCGGAGAAATTACTGTTTGTGCACTTACAATATTCATTGATTTTTGCCATTGAAAAACATCATGTTATTCATATACCAGAAATGATTGAAGCTACTTACTAAATGAAAGGAGCTGGCATCTCACTCTCTTTGAATCTTCTTTATCATGCTAAGAGGAGCAGGAAAAAGCAAAAAATTTCAGAATTGCACCTTGCAATGCGGAGAAATTTCTGTTTGTGCATTTACAATATTCATTGATTTTTGCCATTGAAAAACGTCCAGAAATGATTGAAGCTACTGACTGAATGAAAGGAGCTGGCATCTCACTCTCTTTGAATCTTCTTTATCATGCTAAGAGGAGCAGGAAAAAGAAAAAAAATTTCAGAATTGCACCTTGCAATGCGGAGAAATTACTGTTTGTGCATTTACAATATTCATTGATTTTTGCCATGGAAAAACATCATGTTATTCATATACCAGAAATGTTTGAAGCTACTGACTGAATGAAAGGAGCTGGCATCTCACTCTCTTTGAATCTTCTTTATCATGCTAAGAGGAGCAGGAAAAAGCAAAAAATTTCAGAATTGCACCTTGCAATGCGGAGAAATTACTGTTTGTGCATTTACAATATTCATTGATTTTTGCCATTGAAAAACATCATGTTATTCATATACCAGAAATGATTGAAGCTACTGACTGAATGAAAGGAGCTGGCATCTCACTCTCTTTGAATCTTCTTTATCATGCTAAGAGGAGCAGGAAAAAGCAAAAAATTTCCGAATTGCACCTTGCAATGCGGAGAAATTACTGTTTGTGCATTTACAATATTCAATGATTTTTGCCATTGAAAAACGTCCAGAAATGATTGAAGCTACTGACTGAATGAAAGGAGCTGGCATCTCACTCTCTTTGAATCTTCTTTATCATGCTAAGAGGAGCAGGAAAAAGCAAAAAATTTCACAATTGCACCTTGCAATGCGGAGAAATTACTGTTTGTGCATTTACAATATTCATTGATTTTTGCCATTGAAAAACATCATGTTATTCATATACCAGAAATGATTGAAGCTACTGACTGAATGAAAGGAGCTGGCATCTCACTCTCTTTGAATCTTCTTTATCATGCTAAGAGGAGCAGGAAAAAGCAAAAAATTTCAGAATTGCACCTTGCAATGCGGAGAAATTACTGTTTGTGCATTTACAATATTCATTGATTTTTGCCATTGAAAAACGTCCAGAAATGATTGAAGCTACTGACTGAATGAAAGGAGCTGGCATCTCACTCTCTTTGAATCTTCTTTATCATGCTAAGAGGAGCAGGAAAAAGCAAAAAATTTCAGAATTGCACCTTGCAATGCGGAGAAATTACTGTTTGTGCATTTACAATATTCATTGATTTTTGCCATTGAAAAACATCGTTATTCATATACCAGAAATGTTTGAAGCTACTGACTGAATGAAAGGAGCTGGCATCTCACTCTCTTTGAATCTTCTTTATCATGCTAAGAGGAGCAGGAAAAAGCAAAAAATTTCAGAATTGCACCTTGCAATGCGGAGAAATTACTGTTTGTGCATTTACAATATTCATTGATTTTTGCCATTGAAAAACATCCAGAAATGATTGAAGCTACTGACTGAATGAAAGGAGCTGGCATCTCACTCTCTTTGAATCTTCTTTATCATGCTAAGAGGAGCAGGAAAAAGCAAAAAATTTCAGAATTGCACCTTGCAATGCGGAGAAATTACTGTTTGTGCATTTACAATATTCATTGATTTTTGCCATTGAAAAACATCATGTTATTCATATACCAGAAATGACTGAAGCTACTGACTGAATGAAAGGAGCTGGCATCTCACTCTCTTTGAATCTTCTTTATCATGCTAAGAGGAGCAGGAAAAAGCAAAAAATTTCAGAATTGCACCTTGCAATGCGGTGAAATTACTGTTTGTGCATTTACAATATTCATTGATTTTTGCCATTGAAAAACGTCCAGAAATGATTGAAGCTACTGACTGAATGAAAGGAGCTGGCATCTCACTCTCTTTGAATCTTCTTTATCATGCTAAGAGGAGCAAGAAAAAGCATAAAATGTCAGAATTGCACCTTGCAATGCGGAGAAATTACTGTTTGTGCATTTACAATATTCATTGATTTTTGCCATTGAAAAACATCATGTTATTCATATACCAGAAATGTTTGAAGCTACTGACTGAATGAAAGGAGCTGGCATCTCACTCTCTTTGAATCTTCTTTATCATGCTAAGAGGAGCAGGAAAAAGCAAAAAATTTCAGAATTGCACATTGCAATGCGGAGAAATTACTGTTTGTGCATTTACAATATTCATTGATTTTTGCCATTGAAAAACGTCCAGAAATGTTTGAAGCTACTGACTGAATGAAAGGAGCTGGCATCTCACTCTCTTTGAATCTTCTTTATCATGCTAAGAGGAGCAGGAAAAAGCAAAAAATTTCAGAATTGCACCTTGCAATGCGGAGAAATTACTGTTTGTGCATTTACAATATTCATTGATTTTTGCCATTGAAAAACGTCCAGAAATGATTGAAGCTACTGACTGAATGAAAGGAGCTGGCATCTCACTCTCTTTGAATCTTCTTTATCATGCTAAGAGGAGCAGGAAAAAGCAAAAAATTTCAGAATTGCACCTTGCAATGCGGAGAAATTACTGTTTGTGCATTTACAATATTCATTGATTTTTCCCATTGAAAAACGTCCAGAAATGATTGAAGCTACTGACTGAATGAAAGGAGCTGGCATCTCACTCTCTTTGAATCTTCTTTATCATGCTAAGAGGAGCAGGAAAAAGCAAAAAATTTCAGAATTGCACCTTGCAATGCGGAGAAATTACTGTTTGTGCATTTACAATATTCATTGATTTTTGCCATTGAAAAACATCATGTTATTCATATACCAGAAATGTTTGAAGCTACTGACTGAATGAAAGGAGCTGGCATCTCACTCTCTTTGAATCTTCTTTATCATGCTAAGAGGAGCAGGAAAAAGCAAAAAATTTCAGAATTGCACCTTGCAATGCGGAGAAATTACTGTTTGTGCATTTACAATATTCATTGATTTTTGCCATTGAAAAACGTCCAGAAATGATTGAAGCTACTGACTGAATGAAAGGAGCTGGCATCTCACTCTCTTTGAATCTTCTTTATCATGCTCAGAGCAGCAGGAAAAAGCAAAAAAATTCAGAATTGCACCTTGCAATGCGGAGAAATTACTGTTTGTGCATTTACAATATTCATTGATTTTTGCCATTGAAAAACATCATGTTATTCATATACCAGAAATGTTTGAAGCTACTGACTGAACGAAAGGAGCTGGCATCTCACTCTCTTTGAATCTTCTTTATCATGCTAAGAGGAGCAGGAAAAAGCAAAAAATTTCAGAATTGCACCTTGCAATGCGGAGAAATTACTGTTTGTGCATTTACAATATTCATTGATTTTTGCCATTGAAAAACGTCCAGAAATGATTGAAGCTACTGACTGAATGAAAGGAGCTGGCATCTCACTCTCTTTGAATCTTCTTTATCATGCTAAGAGGAGCAGGAAAAAGCAAAAAATTTCAGAATTGCACCTTGCAATGCGGAGAAATTACTGTTTGTGCATTTACAATATTCATTGATTTTTGAGATTGAAAAACGTCCAGAAATGATTGAAGCTACTGACTGAATGAAAGGAGCTGGCATCTCACTCTCTTTGAATCTTCTTTATCATGCTAAGAGGAGCAGGAAAAAGCAAAAAATTTCAGAATTGCACCTTGCAATGCGGAGAAATTACTGTTTGTGCATTTACAATATTCATTGATTTTTGCCATTGAAAAACGTCCAGAAATGATTGAAGCTACTGACTGAATGAAAGGAGCTGGCATCTTACTCTCTTTGAATCTTCTTTATCATGCTAAGAGGAGCAGGAAAAAGCAAAAAATTTCAGAATTGCACCTTGCAATGCGGAGAAATTACTGTTTGTGCATTTAAAATATTCATTGATTTTTGCCATTGAAAAACATCATGTTATTCATATACCAGAAATGTTTGAAGCTACTGACTGAATGAAAGGAGCTGGCATCTCACTCTCTTTGAATCTTCTTTATCATGCTAAGAGGAGCAGGAAAAAGCAAAAAATTTCAGAATTGCACCTTGCAATGCGGAGAAATTACTGTTTGTGCATTTACAATATTCATTGATTTTTGCCATTGAAAAACGTCCAGAAATGATTGAAGCTACTGACTGAATAAAAGGAGCTGGCATCTCACTCTCTTTGAATCTTCTTTATCATGCTAAGAGGAGTAGGAAAAAGCAAAAAATTTCAGAATTGCACCTTGCAATGCGGAGAAATTACTGTTTGTGCATTTACAATATTCATTGATTTTTGCCATTGAAAAACGTCCAGAAATGATTGAAGCTACTGACTGAATGAAAGGAGCTGGCATCTTACTCTCTTTGAATCTTCTTTATCATGCTAAGAGGAGCAGGAAAAAGCAAAAAATTTCAGAATTGCACCTTGCAATGCGGAGAAATTACTGTTTGTGCATTTACAATAATCATTGATTTTTGCCATTGAAAAACATCATGTTATTCATATACCAGAAATGTTTGAAGCTACTGACTGAATGAAAGGAGCTGACATCTCACTCTCTTTGAATCTTCTTTATCATGCTAAGAGGAGCAGGAAAAAGCAAAAAATTTCAGAATTGCACCTTCCAATGCGGAGAAATTACTGTCTGTGCATTTACAATATTCATTGATTTTTGCCATTGAAAAACGTCCAGAAATGATTGAAGCTACTGACTGAATGAAAGGAGCTGGCATCTCACTCTCTTTGAATCTTCTTTATCATGCTAAGAGGAGCAGGAAAAAGCAAAAAATTTCAGAATTGCACCTTGCAATGCGGAGAAATTACTGTTTGTGCATTTACAATATTCATTGATTTTTGCCATTGAAAAACGTCCAGAAATGATTGAAGCTACTGACTGAATGAAAGGAGCTGGTATCTCACTCTCTTTGAGTCTCCTTTATCATGCTAAGAGGAGCAGGAAAAAGCAAAAAATTTCAGAATTGCACCTTGCAATGCGGAGAAATTACTGTTTGTGCATTTAAAATATTCATTGATTTTTGCCATTGAAAAACATCATGTTATTCATATACCAGAAATGTTTGAAGCTACTGACTGAATGAAAGGAGCTGGCATCTCACTCTCTTTGAATCTTCTTTATCATGCTAAGAGGAGCAGGAAAAAGCAAAAAATTTCAGAATTGCACCTTGCAATGCTGAGAAATTACTGTTTGTGCATTTACAATATTCATTGATTTTTGCCATTGAAAAACGTCCAGAAATGATTGAAGCTACTGACTGAATGAAAGGAGCTGGCATCTCACTCTCTTTGAATCTTCTTTATCATGCTAAGAGGAGCAGGAAAAAGCAAAAAATTTCAGAATTGCACCTTGCAATGCGGAGAAATTACTGTTTGTGCATTTACAATATTCATTGATTTTTGCCATTGAAAAACGTCCAGAAATGATTGAAGCTACTGACTGAATGAAAGGAGCTGGCATCTCAGTCTCTTTGAATCTTCTTTATCATGCTAAGAGGAGCAGGAAAAAGCAAAAAATTTCAGAATTGCACCTTGCAATGCGGAGAAATTACTGTTTGTGCATTTACAATATTCATTGATTTTTGCCATTGAAAAACGTCGAGAAATGATTGAAGCTACTGACTGAATGAAAGGAGCTGGCATCTCACTCTCTTTGAATCTTCTTTATCATGCTAAGAGGAGCAGGAAAAAGCAAAAAATTTCAGAATTGCACCTTGCAATGCGGAGAAATTACTGTTTGTGCATTTACAATATTCATTGATTTTTGCCATTGAAAAACGTCCAGAAATGATTGAAGCTACTGACTGAATGAAAGGAGCTGGCATCTCAGTCTCTTTGAATCTTCTTTATCATGCTAAGAGGAGCAGGAAAAAGCAAAAAATTTCAGAATTGCACCTTGCAATTCGGAGAAATTACTGTTTGTGCATTTACAATATTCATTGATTTTTGCCATTGAAAAACGTCCAGAAATTATTGAAGCTACTGACTGAATGAAAGGAGCTGGTATCTCACTCTCTTTGAATCTTCTTTATCATGCTAAGAGGAGCAGGAAAAAGCAAAAAATTTCAGAATTGCACCTTGCAATGCGGAGAAATTACTGTTTGTGCATTTACAATATTCATTGATTTTTGCCATTGAAAAACGTACAGAAATGATTGAAGCTACTGACTGAATGAAAGGAGCTGGCATCTCACTCTCTTTGAATCTTCTTTATCATGCTAAGAGGAGCAGGAAAAAGCAAAAAATTTCAGAATTGCACCTTGCAATGCGGAGAAATTACTGTTTGTGCATTTACAATATTCATTGATTTTTGAAATTGAAAAACATCATGTTATTCATATACCAGAAATGATTGAAGCTACTGACTGAATGAAAGGAGCTGGCATCTCACTCTCTTTGAATCTTCTTTATCATGCTAAGAGGAGCAGGAAAAAGCAAAAAATTTCAGAATTGCACCTTGCAATGCGGAGAAATTACTGTTTGTGCATTTACAATATCCATTGATTTTTGCCATTGAAAAACGTCCAGAAATGATTGAAGCTACTGACTGAATGAAAGGAGCTGGCATCTCACTCTCTTTGAATCTTCTTTATCATGCTAAGAGGAGCAGGAAAAAGCAAAAAATTTCAGAATTGCACCTTGCAATGCGGAGAAATTACTGTTTGTGCATTTACAATAATCATTGATTTTTGCCATTGAAAAACATCATGTTATTCATATACCAGAAATGTTTGAAGCTACTGACTGAATGAAAGGAGCTGACATCTCACTCTCTTTGAATCTTCTTTATCATGCTAAGAGGAGCAGGAAAAAGCAAAAAATTTCAGAATTGCACCTTCCAATGCGGAGAAATTACTGTCTGTGCATTTACAATATTCATTGATTTTTGCCATTGAAAAACGTCCAGAAATGATTGAAGCTACTGACTGAATGAAAGGAGCTGGCATCTCACTCTCTTTGAATCTTCTTTATCATGCTAAGAGGAGCAGGAAAAAGCAAAAAATTTCAGAATTGCACCTTGCAATGCGGAGAAATTACTGTTTGTGCATTTACAATATTCATTGATTTTTGCCATTGAAAAACGTCCAGAAATGATTGAAGCTACTGACTGAATGAAAGGAGCTGGTATCTCACTCTCTTTGAATCTTCTTTATCATGCTAAGAGGAGCAGGAAAAAGCAAAAAATTTCAGAATTGCACCTTGCAATGCGGAGAAATTACTGTTTGTGCATTTAAAATATTCATTGATTTTTGCCATTGAAAAACATCATGTTATTCATATACCAGAAATGTTTGAAGCTACTGACTGAATGAAAGGAGCTGGCATCTCACTCTCTTTGAATCTTCTTTATCATGCTAAGAGGAGCAGGAAAAAGCAAAAAATTTCAGAATTGCACCTTGCAATGCTGAGAAATTACTGTTTGTGCATTTACAATATTCATTGATTTTTGCCATTGAAAAACGTCCAGAAATGATTGAAGCTACTGACTGAATGAAAGGAGCTGGCATCTCACTCTCTTTGAATCTTCTTTATCATGCTAAGAGGAGCAGGAAAAAGCAAAAAATTTCAGAATTGCACCTTGCAATGCGGAGAAATTACTGTTTGTGCATTTACAATATTCATTGATTTTTGCCATTGAAAAACGTCCAGAAATGATTGAAGCTACTGACTGAATGAAAGGAGCTGGCATCTCAGTCTCTTTGAATCTTCTTTATCATGCTAAGAGGAGCAGGAAAAAGCAAAAAATTTCAGAATTGCACCTTGCAATGCGGAGAAATTACTGTTTGTGCATTTACAATATTCATTGATTTTTGCCATTGAAAAACGTCCAGAAATGATTGAAGCTACTGACTGAATGAAAGGAGCTGGCATCTCACTCTCTTTGAATCTTCTTTATCATGCTAAGAGGAGCAGGAAAAAGCAAAAAATTTCAGAATTGCACCTTGCAATGCGGAGAAATTACTGTTTGTGCATTTACAATATTCATTGATTTTTGCCATTGAAAAACGTCCAGAAATGATTGAAGCTACTGACTGAATGAAAGGAGCTGGCATCTCAGTCTCTTTGAATCTTCTTTATCATGCTAAGAGGAGCAGGAAAAAGCAAAAAATTTCAGAATTGCACCTTGCAATTCGGAGAAATTACTGTTTGTGCATTTACAATATTCATTGATTTTTGCCATTGAAAAACGTCCAGAAATTATTGAAGCTACTGACTGAATGAAAGGAGCTGGTATCTCACTCTCTTTGAATCTTCTTTATCATGCTAAGAGGAGCAGGAAAAAGCAAAAAATTTCAGAATTGCACCTTGCAATGCGGAGAAATTACTGTTTGTGCATTTACAATATTCATTGATTTTTGCCATTGAAAAACGTACAGAAATGATTGAAGCTACTGACTGAATGAAAGGAGCTGGCATCTCACTCTCTTTGAATCTTCTTTATCATGCTAAGAGGAGCAGGAAAAAGCAAAAAATTTCAGAATTGCACCTTGCAATGCGGAGAAATTACTGTTTGTGCATTTACAATATTCATTGATTTTTGAAATTGAAAAACATCATGTTATTCATATACCAGAAATGATTGAAGCTACTGACTGAATGAAAGGAGCTGGCATCTCACTCTCTTTGAATCTTCTTTATCATGCTAAGAGGAGCAGGAAAAAGCAAAAAATTTCAGAATTGCACCTTGCAATGCGGAGAAATTACTGTTTGTGCATTTACAATATCCATTGATTTTTGCCATTGAAAAACGTCCAGAAATGATTGAAGCTACTGACTGAATGAAAGGAGCTGGCATCTCACTCTCTTTGAATCTTCTTTATCATGCTAAGAGGAGCAGGAAAAAGCAAAAAATTTCAGAATTGCACCTTGCAATGCGGAGAAATTACTGTTTGTGCATTTACAATATTCATTGATTTTTGCCATTGAAAAACATCATGTTATTCATATACCAGAAATGTTTGAAGCTACTGACTGAATGAAAGGAGCTGGCATCTCACTCTCTTTGTATCTTCTTTGTCATGCTAAGAGGAGCAGGAAAAATTAAAAAATTTCAGAATTGCACCTTGCAATGCGGAGAAATTACTGTTTGTGCATTTACAATATTCATTGATTTTTGCCATTGAAAAACGACCAGAAATGATTGAAGCTACTGACTGAATGAAAGGAGCTGGCATCTCACTCTCTTTGAATCTTCTTTATCATGCTAAGAGGAGCAGGAAAAAGCAAAAAATTTCAGAATTGCACCTTGCAATGCGGAGAAATTACTGTTTGTGCATTTACAATATCCATTGATTTTTGCCATTGAAAAACGTCCAGAAATGATTGAAGCTACTGACTGAATGAAAGGAGCTGGCATCTCACTCTCTTTGAATCTTCTTTATCATGCTAAGAGGAGCAGGAAAAAGCAAAAAATTTCAGAATTGCACCTTGCAATGCGGAGAAATTACTGTTTGTGCATTTACAATATTCATTGATTTTTGCCATTGAAAAACATCATGTTATTCATATACCAGAAATGTTTGAAGCTACTGACTGAATGAAAGGAGCTGGCATCTCACTCTCTTTGAGTCTTCTTTATCATGCTAAGAGGAGCAGGAAAAATTAAAAATTTTCAGAATTGCACCTTGCAATGCGGAGAAATTACTGTTTGTGCATTTACAATATTCATTGATTTTTGCCATTGAAAAACGACCAGAAATGATTGAAGCTACTGACTGAATGAAAGGAGCTGGCATCTCACTCTCTTTGAATCTTCTTTATCATGCTAAGAGGAGCAGGAAAAAGCAAAAAATTTCAGAATTGCACCTTGCAATGCGGAGAAATTACTGTTTGTGCATTTACAATATTCATTGATTTTTGCCATTGAAAAACGTCCAGAAATGATTGAAGCTACTGACTGAATGAAAGGAGCTGGCATCTCAATCTCTTTGAATCTTCTTTATCATGCTAAGAGGAGCAGGAAAAAGCAAAAAATTTCAGAATTGCACCTTGCAATGCGGAGAAATTACTGTTTGTGCATTTACAATATTCATTGATTTTTGCCATTGAAAAACATCATGTTATTCATATACCAGATATGTTTGAAGCTACTGACTGAATGAAAGGAGCTGGCATCTCACTCTCTTTGAATCTTCTTTATCATGCTAAGAGGAGCAGGAAAAAGCAAAAAATTTCAGAATTGCACCTTGCAATGCGGAGAAATTACTGTTTGTGCATTTACAATATTCATTGATTTTTGCCATTGAAAAACATCATGTTATTCATATACCAGAAATGATTGAAGCTACTGACTGAATGAAAGGAGCTGGTATCTCACTCTCTTTGAATCTTCTTTATCATGCTAAGAGGAGCAGGAAAAAGCAAAAAATTTCAGAATTGCACCTTGCAATGCGGAGAAATTACTGTTTGTGCATTTAAAATATTCATTGATTTTTGCCATTGAAAAACATCATGTTATTCATATACCAGAAATGTTTGAAGCTACTGACTGAATGAAAGGAGCTGGCATCTCACTCTCTTTGAATCTTCTTTATCATGCTAAGAGGAGCAGGAAAAAGCAAAAAATTTCAGAATTGCACCTTGCAATGCGGAGAAATTACTGTTTGTGCATTTACAATATTCATTGATTTTTGCCATTGAAAAACGTCCAGAAATGATTGAAGCTACTGACTGAATGAAAGGAACTGGCATCTCACTCTCTTTGAATCTTCTTTATCATGCTAAGTGGAGCAGGAAAAAGCAAAAAATTTCAGAATTGCACCTTGCAATGCGGAGAAATTACTGTTTGTGCATTTACAATATTCATTGATTTTTGCCATTGAAAAACGTCCAGAAATGATTGAAGCTACTGACTGAATGAAAGGAGCTGGCATCTCAGTCTCTTTGAATCTTCTTTATCATGCTAAGAGGAGCAGGAAAAAGCAAAAAATTTCAGAATTGCACCTTGCAATGCGGAGAAATTACTGTTTGTGCATTTACAATATTCATTGATTTTTGCCATTGAAAAACGTCCAGAAATGATTGAAGCTACTGACTGAATGAAAGGAGCTGGCATCTCACTCTCTTTGAATCTTCTTTATCATGCTAAGAGGAGCAGGAAAAAGCAAAAAATTTCAGAATTGCACCTTGCAATGCGGAGAAATTACTGTTTGTGCATTTACAATATTCATTGATTTTTGCCATTGAAAAACGTCCAGAAATGATTGAAGCTACTGACTGAATGAAAGGAGCTGGCATCTCAGTCTCTTTGAATCTTCTTTATCATGCTAAGAGGAGCAGGAAAAAGCAAAAAATTTCAGAATTGCACCTTGCAATGCGGAGAAATTACTGTTTGTGCATTTACAATATTCATTGATTTTTGCCATTGAAAAACGTCCAGAAATTATTGAAGCTACTGACTGAATGAAAGGAGCTGGTATCTCACTCTCTTTGAATCTTCTTTATCATGCTAAGAGGAGCAGGAAAAAGCAAAAAATTTCAGAATTGCACCTTGCAATGCGGAGAAATTACTGTTTGTGCATTTACAAAATTCATTGATTTTTGCCATTGAAAAACATCATGTTATTCATATACCAGAAATGTTTGAAGCTACTGACTGAATGAAAGGAGCTGGCATCTCACTCTCTTTGAATCTTCTTTATCATGCTAAGAGGAGCAGGAAAAAGCAAAAAATTTCAGAATTGCACCTTGCAATGCGGAGAAATTACTGTTTGTGCATTTACAATATTCATTGATTTTTGCCATTGAAAAACGTCCAGAAATGATTGAAGCTACTGACTGAATGAAAGGAGCTGGCATCTCACTCTCTTTGAATCTTCTTTATCATACTAAGAGGAGCAGGAAAAAGCAAAAAATTTCAGAATTGCACCTTGCAATGCGGAGAAATTACTGTTTGTGCATTTACAATATTCATTGATTTTTGCCATTGAAAAACGTACAGAAATGATTGAAGCTACTGACTGAATGAAAGGAGCTGGCATCTCACTCTCTTTGAATCTTCTTTATCATGCTAAGAGGAGCAGGAAAATCAAAAAATTTCAGAATTGCACCTTGCAATGCGGAGAAATTACTGTTTGTGCATTTACAATATTCATTGATTTTTGCCATTGAAAAACATCATGTTATTC
This sequence comes from Phyllobates terribilis, assembly GCF_046119375.1. Lineage (NCBI taxonomy): Eukaryota > Metazoa > Chordata > Amphibia > Anura > Dendrobatidae > Phyllobates > Phyllobates terribilis. The sequence continues at coordinate 100,920 of NW_027364845.1, forward strand.
ATATACCAGAAATGATTGAAACTACTGACTGAATGAAAGGAGCTGGCATCTCACTCTCTTTGAATCTTCTTTATCATGCTAAGAGGAGCAGGAAAAAGCAAAAAATTTCAGAATTGCACCTTGCAATGCGGAGAAATTACTGTTTGTGCATTTACAATATCCATTGATTTTTGCCATTGAAAAACGTCCAGAAATGATTGAAGCTACTGACTGAATGAAAGGAGCTGGCATCTCACTCTCTTTGAATCTTCTTTATCATGCTAAGAGGAGCAGGAAAAAGCAAAAAATTTCAGAATTGCACCTTGCAATGCGGAGAAATTACTGTTTGTGCATTTACAATATTCATTGATTTTTGCCATTGAAAAACGTCCAGAAATGATTGAAGCTACTGACTGAATGAAAGGAGCTGGCATCTCAGTCTCTTTGAATCTTCTTTATCATGCTAAGAGGAGCAGGAAAAAGCAAAAAATTTCAGAATTGCACCTTGCAATGCGGAGAAATTACTGTTTGTGCATTTACAATATTCATTGATTTTTGCCATTGAAAAACGTCCAGAAATGATTGAAGCTACTGACTGAATGAAAGGAGCTGGCATCTCACTCTCTTTGAATCTTCTTTATCATGCTAAGAGGAGCAGGAAAAAGCAAAAAATTTCAGAATTGCACCTTGCAATGCGGAGAAATTACTGTTTGTGCATTTACAATATTCATTGATTTTTGCCATTGAAAAACGTCCAGAAATGATTGAAGCTACTGACTGAATGAAAGGAGCTGGCATCTCAGTCTCTTTGAATCTTCTTTATCATGCTAAGAGGAGCAGGAAAAAGCAAAAAATTTCAGAATTGCACCTTGCAATTCGGAGAAATTACTGTTTGTGCATTTACAATATTCATTGATTTTTGCCATTGAAAAACGTCCAGAAATTATTGAAGCTACTGACTGAATGAAAGGAGCTGGTATCTCACTCTCTTTGAATCTTCTTTATCATGCTAAGAGGAGCAGGAAAAAGCAAAAAATTTCAGAATTGCACCTTGCAATGCGGAGAAATTACTGTTTGTGCATTTACAATATTCATTGATTTTTGCCATTGAAAAACGTACAGAAATGATTGAAGCTACTGACTGAATGAAAGGAGCTGGCATCTCACTCTCTTTGAATCTTCTTTATCATGCTAAGAGGAGCAGGAAAAAGCAAAAAATTTCAGAATTGCACCTTGCAATGCGGAGAAATTACTGTTTGTGCATTTACAATATTCATTGATTTTTGAAATTGAAAAACATCATGTTATTCATATACCAGAAATGATTGAAGCTACTGACTGAATGAAAGGAGCTGGCATCTCACTCTCTTTGAATCTTCTTTATCATGCTAAGAGGAGCAGGAAAAAGCAAAAAATTTCAGAATTGCACCTTGCAATGCGGAGAAATTACTGTTTGTGCATTTACAATATCCATTGATTTTTGCCATTGAAAAACGTCCAGAAATGATTGAAGCTACTGACTGAATGAAAGGAGCTGGCATCTCACTCTCTTTGAATCTTCTTTATCATGCTAAGAGGAGCAGGAAAAAGCAAAAAATTTCAGAATTGCACCTTGCAATGCGGAGAAATTACTGTTTGTGCATTTACAATATTCATTGATTTTTGCCATTGAAAAACATCATGTTATTCATATACCAGAAATGTTTGAAGCTACTGACTGAATGAAAGGAGCTGGCATCTCACTCTCTTTGTATCTTCTTTGTCATGCTAAGAGGAGCAGGAAAAATTAAAAAATTTCAGAATTGCACCTTGCAATGCGGAGAAATTACTGTTTGTGCATTTACAATATTCATTGATTTTTGCCATTGAAAAACGACCAGAAATGATTGAAGCTACTGACTGAATGAAAGGAGCTGGCATCTCACTCTCTTTGAATCTTCTTTATCATGCTAAGAGGAGCAGGAAAAAGCAAAAAATTTCAGAATTGCACCTTGCAATGCGGAGAAATTACTGTTTGTGCATTTACAATATCCATTGATTTTTGCCATTGAAAAACGTCCAGAAATGATTGAAGCTACTGACTGAATGAAAGGAGCTGGCATCTCACTCTCTTTGAATCTTCTTTATCATGCTAAGAGGAGCAGGAAAAAGCAAAAAATTTCAGAATTGCACCTTGCAATGCGGAGAAATTACTGTTTGTGCATTTACAATATTCATTGATTTTTGCCATTGAAAAACATCATGTTATTCATATACCAGAAATGTTTGAAGCTACTGACTGAATGAAAGGAGCTGGCATCTCACTCTCTTTGAGTCTTCTTTATCATGCTAAGAGGAGCAGGAAAAATTAAAAATTTTCAGAATTGCACCTTGCAATGCGGAGAAATTACTGTTTGTGCATTTACAATATTCATTGATTTTTGCCATTGAAAAACGACCAGAAATGATTGAAGCTACTGACTGAATGAAAGGAGCTGGCATCTCACTCTCTTTGAATCTTCTTTATCATGCTAAGAGGAGCAGGAAAAAGCAAAAAATTTCAGAATTGCACCTTGCAATGCGGAGAAATTACTGTTTGTGCATTTACAATATTCATTGATTTTTGCCATTGAAAAACGTCCAGAAATGATTGAAGCTACTGACTGAATGAAAGGAGCTGGCATCTCAATCTCTTTGAATCTTCTTTATCATGCTAAGAGGAGCAGGAAAAAGCAAAAAATTTCAGAATTGCACCTTGCAATGCGGAGAAATTACTGTTTGTGCATTTACAATATTCATTGATTTTTGCCATTGAAAAACATCATGTTATTCATATACCAGATATGTTTGAAGCTACTGACTGAATGAAAGGAGCTGGCATCTCACTCTCTTTGAATCTTCTTTATCATGCTAAGAGGAGCAGGAAAAAGCAAAAAATTTCAGAATTGCACCTTGCAATGCGGAGAAATTACTGTTTGTGCATTTACAATATTCATTGATTTTTGCCATTGAAAAACATCATGTTATTCATATACCAGAAATGATTGAAGCTACTGACTGAATGAAAGGAGCTGGTATCTCACTCTCTTTGAATCTTCTTTATCATGCTAAGAGGAGCAGGAAAAAGCAAAAAATTTCAGAATTGCACCTTGCAATGCGGAGAAATTACTGTTTGTGCATTTAAAATATTCATTGATTTTTGCCATTGAAAAACATCATGTTATTCATATACCAGAAATGTTTGAAGCTACTGACTGAATGAAAGGAGCTGGCATCTCACTCTCTTTGAATCTTCTTTATCATGCTAAGAGGAGCAGGAAAAAGCAAAAAATTTCAGAATTGCACCTTGCAATGCGGAGAAATTACTGTTTGTGCATTTACAATATTCATTGATTTTTGCCATTGAAAAACGTCCAGAAATGATTGAAGCTACTGACTGAATGAAAGGAACTGGCATCTCACTCTCTTTGAATCTTCTTTATCATGCTAAGTGGAGCAGGAAAAAGCAAAAAATTTCAGAATTGCACCTTGCAATGCGGAGAAATTACTGTTTGTGCATTTACAATATTCATTGATTTTTGCCATTGAAAAACGTCCAGAAATGATTGAAGCTACTGACTGAATGAAAGGAGCTGGCATCTCAGTCTCTTTGAATCTTCTTTATCATGCTAAGAGGAGCAGGAAAAAGCAAAAAATTTCAGAATTGCACCTTGCAATGCGGAGAAATTACTGTTTGTGCATTTACAATATTCATTGATTTTTGCCATTGAAAAACGTCCAGAAATGATTGAAGCTACTGACTGAATGAAAGGAGCTGGCATCTCACTCTCTTTGAATCTTCTTTATCATGCTAAGAGGAGCAGGAAAAAGCAAAAAATTTCAGAATTGCACCTTGCAATGCGGAGAAATTACTGTTTGTGCATTTACAATATTCATTGATTTTTGCCATTGAAAAACGTCCAGAAATGATTGAAGCTACTGACTGAATGAAAGGAGCTGGCATCTCAGTCTCTTTGAATCTTCTTTATCATGCTAAGAGGAGCAGGAAAAAGCAAAAAATTTCAGAATTGCACCTTGCAATGCGGAGAAATTACTGTTTGTGCATTTACAATATTCATTGATTTTTGCCATTGAAAAACGTCCAGAAATTATTGAAGCTACTGACTGAATGAAAGGAGCTGGTATCTCACTCTCTTTGAATCTTCTTTATCATGCTAAGAGGAGCAGGAAAAAGCAAAAAATTTCAGAATTGCACCTTGCAATGCGGAGAAATTACTGTTTGTGCATTTACAAAATTCATTGATTTTTGCCATTGAAAAACATCATGTTATTCATATACCAGAAATGTTTGAAGCTACTGACTGAATGAAAGGAGCTGGCATCTCACTCTCTTTGAATCTTCTTTATCATGCTAAGAGGAGCAGGAAAAAGCAAAAAATTTCAGAATTGCACCTTGCAATGCGGAGAAATTACTGTTTGTGCATTTACAATATTCATTGATTTTTGCCATTGAAAAACGTCCAGAAATGATTGAAGCTACTGACTGAATGAAAGGAGCTGGCATCTCACTCTCTTTGAATCTTCTTTATCATACTAAGAGGAGCAGGAAAAAGCAAAAAATTTCAGAATTGCACCTTGCAATGCGGAGAAATTACTGTTTGTGCATTTACAATATTCATTGATTTTTGCCATTGAAAAACGTACAGAAATGATTGAAGCTACTGACTGAATGAAAGGAGCTGGCATCTCACTCTCTTTGAATCTTCTTTATCATGCTAAGAGGAGCAGGAAAATCAAAAAATTTCAGAATTGCACCTTGCAATGCGGAGAAATTACTGTTTGTGCATTTACAATATTCATTGATTTTTGCCATTGAAAAACATCATGTTATTCATATACCAGAAATGATTGAAACTACTGACTGAATGAAAGGAGCTGGCATCTCACTCTCTTTGAATCTTCTTTATCATGCTAAGAGGAGCAGGAAAAAGCAAAAAATTTCAGAATTGCACCTTGCAATGCGGAGAAATTACTGTTTGTGCATTTACAATATCCATTGATTTTTGCCATTGAAAAACGTCCAGAAATGATTGAAGCTACTGACTGAATGAAAGGAGCTGGCATCTCACTCTCTTTGAATCTTCTTTATCATGCTAAGAGGAGCAGGAAAAAGCAAAAAATTTCAGAATTGCACCTTGCAATGCGGAGAAATTACTGTTTGTGCATTTACAATATTCATTGATTTTTGCCATTGAAAAACATCATGTTATTCATATACCAGAAATGTTTGAAGCTACTGACTGAATGAAAGGAGCTGGCATCTCACTCTCTTTGAATCTTCTTTGTCATGCTAAGAGGAGCAGGAAAAATTAAAAAATTTCAGAATTGCACCTTGCAATGCGGAGAAATTACTGTTTGTGCATTTACAATATTCATTGATTTTTGCCATTGAAAAACGTCCAGAAATTATTGAAGCTACTGACTGAATGAAAGGAGCTGGTATCTCACTCTCTTTGAATCTTCTTTATCATGGTAAGAGGAGCAGGAAAAAGCAAAAAAATTCAGAATTGCACCTTGCAATGCGGAGAAATTACTGTTTGTGCATTTACAAAATTCATTGATTTTTGCCATTGAAAAACATCATGTTATTCATATACCAGAAATGATTGAAACTACTGACTGAATGAAAGGAGCTGGCATCTCACTCTCTTTGAATCTTCTTTATCATGCTAAGAGGAGCAGGAAAAAGCAAAAAATTTCAGAATTGCACCTTGCAATGCGGAGAAATTACTGTTTGTGCATTTACAATATCCATTGATTTTTGCCATTGAAAAACGTCCAGAAATGATTGAAGCTACTGACTGAATGAAAGGAGCTGGCATCTCACTCTCTTTGAATCTTCTTTATCATGCTAAGAGGAGCAGGAAAAAGCAAAAAATTTCAGAATTGCACCTTGCAATGCGGAGAAATTACTGTTTGTGCATTTACAATATTCATTGATTTTTGCCATTGAAAAACATCATGTTATTCATATACCAGAAATGTTTGAATCTACTGACTGAATGAAAGGAGCTGGCATCTCACTCTCTTTGAATCTTCTTTGTCATGCTAAGAGGAGCAGGAAAAATTAAAAAATTTCAGAATTGCACCTTGCAATGCGGAGAAATTACTGTTTGTGCATTTACAATATTCATTGATTTTTGCCATTGAAAAACGTCCAGAAATTATTGAAGCTACTGACTGAATGAAAGGAGCTGGTATCTCACTCTCTTTGAATCTTCTTTATCATGCTAAGAGGAGCAGGAAAAAGCAAAAAAATTCAGAATTGCACCTTGCAATGCGGAGAAATTACTGTTTGTGCATTTACAAAATTCATTGATTTTTGCCATTGAAAAACATCATGTTATTCATATACCAGAAATGTTTGAAGCTACTGACTGAATGAAAGGAGCTGGCATCTCACTCTCTTTGAATCTTCTTTGTCATGCTAAGAGGAGCAGGAAAAATTAAAAAATTTCAGAATTGCACCTTGCAATGCGGAGAAATTACTGTTTGTGCATTTACAATATTCATTGATTTTTGCCATTGAAAAACGTCCAGAAATTATTGAAGCTACTGACTGAATGAAAGGAGCTGGTATCTCACTCTCTTTGAATCTTCTTTATCATGCTAAGAGGAGCAGGAAAAAGCAAAAAAATTCAGAATTGCACCTTGCAATGCGGAGAAATTACTGTTTGTGCATTTACAAAATTCATTGATTTTTGCCATTGAAAAACATCATGTTATTCATATACCAGAAATGTTTGAAGCTACTGACTGAATGAAAGGAGCTGGCATCTCACTCTCTTTGAATCTTCTTTATCATGCTAAGAGGAGCAGGAAAAAGCAAAAAATTTCAGAATTGCACCTTGCAATGCGGAGAAATTACTGTTTGTGCATTTATAATATTCATTGATTTTTGCCATTGAAAAACGTCCAGAAATGATTGAAGCTACTGACTGAATGAAAGGAGCTGGCATCTCACTCTCTTTGAATCTTCTTTATCATACTAAGAGGAGCAGGAAAAAGCAAAAAATTTCAGAATTGCACCTTGCAATGCGGAGAAATTACTGTTTGTGCATTTACAATATTCATTGATTTTTGCCATTGAAAAACGTACAGAAATGATTGAAGCTACTGACTGAATGAAAGGAGCTGGCATCTCACTCTCTTTGAATCTTCTTTATCATGCTAAGAGGAGCAGGAAAAAGCAAAAAATTTCAGAATTGCACCTTGCAATGCGGAGAAATTACTGTTTGTGCATTTACAATATTCATTGATTTTTGCCATTGAAAAACATCATGTTATTCATATACCAGAAATGATTGAAGCTACTAACTGAATGAAAGGAGCTAGCATCTCACTCTCTTTGAATCTTCTTTATCATGCTAAGAGGAGCAGGAAAAAGCAAAAAATTTCAGAATTGCACCTTGCAATGCGGAGAAATTACTGTTTGTGCATTTACAATATCCATTGATTTTTGCCATTGAAAAACGTCCAGAAATGATTGAAGCTACTGACTGAATGAAAGGAGCTGGCATCTCACTCTCTTTGAATCTTCTTTATCATGCTAAGAGGAGCAGGAAAAAGCAAAAAATTTCAGAATTGCACCTTGCAATGCGGAGAAATTACTGTTTGTGCATTTACAATATTCATTGATTTTTGCCATTGAAAAACATCATGTTATTCATATACCAGAAATGATTGAAGCTACTGACTGAATGAAAGGACTTGGCATCTCACTCTCTTTGAATCTTCTTTATCATGCTAAGAGGAGCAGGAAAAAGCAAAAAATTTCAGAATTGCACCTTGCAATGCGGAGAAATTAGTTTGTGCATTTACAATATTCATTGATTTTTGCCATTGAAAAACGTCCAGAAATGATTGAAGCTACTGACTGAATGAAAGGAGCTGGCATCTTACTCTCTTTGAATCTTCTTTATCATGCTAAGAGGAGCAGGAAAAAGCAAAAAATTTCAGAATTGCACCTTGCAATGCGGAGAAATTACTGTTTGTGCATTTAAAATATTCATTGATTTTTGCCATTGAAAAACATCATGTTATTCATATACCAGAAATGTTTGAAGCTACTGACTGAATGAAAGGAGCTGGCATCTCACTCTCTTTGAATCTTCTTTATCATGCTACGAGGAGCAGGAAAAAGCAAAAAATTTCAGAATTGCACCTTGCAATGCGGAGAAATTACTGTTTGTGCATTTACAATATTCATTGATTTTTGCCATTGAAAAACGTCCAGAAATGATTGAAGCTACTGACTGAATAAAAGGAGCTGGCATCTCACTCTCTTTGAATCTTCTTTATCATGCTAAGAGGAGCAGGAAAAAGCAAAAAATTTCAGAATTGCACCTTGCAATGCGGAGAAATTACTGTTTGTGCATTTACAATATTCATTGATTTTTGCCATTGAAAAACGTCCAGAAATGATTGAAGCTACTGACTGAATGAAAGGAGCTGGCATCTTACTCTCTTTGAATCTTCTTTATCATGCTAAGAGGAGCAGGAAAAAGCAAAAAATTTCAGAATTGCACCTTGCAATGCGGAGAAATTACTGTTTGTGCATTTACAATATTCATTGATTTTTGCCATTGAAAAACATCATGTTATTCATATACCAGAAATGTTTGAAGCTACTGACTGAATGAAAGGAGCTGACATCTCACTCTCTTTTAATCTTCTTTATCATGCTAAGAGGAGCAGGAAAAAGCAAAAAATTTCAGAATTGCACCTTCCAATGCGGAGAAATTACTGTCTGTGCATTTACAATATTCATTGATTTTTGCCATTGAAAAACATCCAGAAATGATTGAAGCTACTGACTGAATGAAAGGAGCTGGCATCTCACTCTCTTTGAATCTTCTTTATCATGCTAAGAGGAGCAGGAAAAAGCAAAAAATTTCAGAATTGCACCTTGCAATGCGGAGAAATTACTGTTTGTGCATTTACAATATTCATTGATTTTTGCCATTGAAAAACGTCCAGAAATGATTGAAGCTACTGACTGAATGAAAGGAGCTGGTATCTCACTCTCTTTGAATCTTCTTTATCATGCTAAGAGGAGCAGGAAAAAGCAAAAAATTTCAGAATTGCACCTTGCAATGCGGAGAAATTACTGTTTGTGCATGTAAAATATTCATTGATTTTTGCCATTGAAAAACATCATGTTATTCATATACCAGAAATGTTTGAAGCTACTGACTGAATGAAAGGAGCTGGCATCTCACTCTCTTTGAATCTTCTTTATCATGCTAAGAGGAGCAGGAAAAAGCAAAAAATTTCAGAATTGCACCTTGCAATGCGGAGAAATTACTGTTTGTGCATTTACAATATTCATTGATTTTTGCCATTGAAAAACGTCCAGAAATGATTGAAGCTACTGACTGAATGAAAGGAGCTGGCATCTCACTCTCTTTGAATCTTCTTTATCATGCTAAGAGGAGCAGGAAAAAGCAAAAAATTTCAGAATTGCACCTTGCAATGCGGAGAAATTACTGTTTGTGCATTTACAATATTCATTGATTTTTGCCATTGAAAAACGTCCAGAAATGATTGAAGCTACTGACTGAATGAAAGGAGCTGGCATCTCAGTCTCTTTGAATCTTCTTTATCATGCTAAGAGGAGCAGGAAAAAGCAAAAAATTTCAGAATTGCACCTTGCAATGCGGAGAAATTACTGTTTGTGCATTTACAATATTCATTGATTTTTGCCATTGAAAAACATCCAGAAATGATTGAAGCTACTGACTGAATGAAAGGAGCTGGCATCTCACTCTCTTTGAATCTTCTTTATCATGCTAAGAGGAGCAGGAAAAAGCAAAAAATTTCAGAATTGCACCTTGCAATGCGGAGAAATTACTGTTTGTGCATTTACAATATTCATTGATTTTTGCCATTGAAAAACGTCCAGAAATGATTGAAGCTACTGACTGAATGAAAGGAGCTGGCATCTCAGTCTCTTTGAATCTTCTTTATCATGCTAAGAGGAGCAGGAAAAAGCAAAACATTTCAGAATTGCACCTTGCAATGCGGAGAAATTACTGTTTGTGCATTTACAATATTCATTGATTTTTGCCATTGAAAAACGTCCAGAAATTATTGAAGCTACTGACTGAATGAAAGGAGCTGGTATCTCACTCTCTTTGAATCTTCTTTATCATGCTAAGAGGAGCAGGAAAAAGCAAAAAATTTCAGAATTGCACCTTGCAATGCGGAGAAATTACTGTTTGTGCATTTACAAAATTCATTGATTTTTGCCATTGAAAAACATCATGTTATTCATATACCAGAAATGTTTGAAGCTACTGACTGAATGAAAGGAGCTGGCATCTCACTCTCTTTGAATCTTCTTTATCATGCTAAGAGGAGCAGGAAAAAGCAAAAAATTTCAGAATTGCACCTTGCAATGCGGAGAAATTACTGTTTGTGCATTTACAATATTCATTGATTTTTGCCATTGAAAAACGTCCAGAAATGATTGAAGCTACTGACTGAATGAAAGGAGCTGGCATCTCACTCTCTTTGAATCTTCTTTATCATACTAAGAGGAGCAGGAAAAAGCAAAAAATTTCAGAATTGCACCTTGCAATGCGGAGAAATTACTGTTTGTGCATTTACAATATTCATTGATTTTTGCCATTGAAAAACGTACAGAAATGATTGAAGCTACTGACTGAATGAAAGGAGCTGGCATCTCACTCTCTTTGAATCTTCTTTATCATGCTAAGAGGAGCAGGAAAAAGCAAAAAATTTCAGAATTGCACCTTGCAATGCGGAGAAATTACTGTTTGTGCATTTACAATATTCATTGATTTTTGCCATTGAAAAACGTCCAGAAATGATTGAAGCTACTGACTGAATGAAAGGAGCTGGCATCTCACTCTCTTTGAATCTTCTTTATCATGCTAAGAGGAGCAGGAAAAAGCAAAAAATTTCAGAATTGCACCTTGCAATGCGGAGAAATTACTGTTTGTGCATTTACAATATTCATTGATTTTTGCCATTGAAAAACGTCCAGAAATGATTGAAGCTACTGACAGAATGAAAGGAGCTGGCATCTCAGTCTCTTTGAATCTTCTTTATCATGCTAAGAGGAGCAGGAAAAAGCAAAAAATTTCAGAATTGCACCTTGCAATGCGAGAAATTACTGTTTGTGCATTTACAATATTCATTGATTTTTGCCATTGAAAAACGTCCAGAAATGATTGAAGCTACTGACTGAATGAAAGGAGCTGGCATCTCACTCTCTTTGAATCTTCTTTATCATGCTAAGAGGAGCAGGAAAAAGCAAAAAATTTCAGAATTGCACCTTGCAATGCGGAGAAATTACTGTTTGTGCATTTACAATATTCATTGATTTTTGCCATTGAAAAACGTCCAGAAATGATTGAAGCTACTGACTGAATGAAAGGAGCTGGCATCTCAGTCTCTTTGAATCTTCTTTATCATGCTAAGAGGAGCAGGAAAAAGCAAAACATTTCAGAATTGCACCTTGCAATGCGGAGAAATTACTGTTTGTGCATTTACAATATTCATTGATTTTTGCCATTGAAAAACGTCCAGAAATTATTGAAGCTACTGACTGAATGAAAGGAGCTGGTATCTCACTCTCTTTGAATCTTCTTTATCATGCTAAGAGGAGCAGGAAAAAGCAAAAAATTTCAGAATTGCACCTTGCAATGCGGAGAAATTACTGTTTGTGCATTTACAAAATTCATTGATTTTTGCCATTGAAAAACATCATGTTATTCATATACCAGAAATGTTTGAAGCTACTGACTGAATGAAAGGAGCTGGCATCTCACTCTCTTTGAATCTTCTTTATCATGCTAAGAGGAGCAGGAAAAAGCAAAAAATTTCAGAATTGCACCTTGCAATGCGGAGAAATTACTGTTTGTGCATTTACAATATTCATTGATTTTTGCCATTGAAAAACGTCCAGAAATGATTGAAGCTACTGACTGAATGAAAGGAGCTGGCATCTCACTCTCTTTGAATCTTCTTTATCATACTAAGAGGAGCAGGAAAAAGCAAAAAATTTCAGAATTGCACCTTGCAATGCGGAGAAATTACTGTTTGTGCATTTACAATATTCATTGATTTTTGCCATTGAAAAACGTACAGAAATGATTGAAGCTACTGACTGAATGAAAGGAGCTGGCATCTCACTCTCTTTGAATCTTCTTTATCATGCTAAGAGGAGCAGGAAAAAGCAAAAAATTTCAGAATTGCACCTTGCAATGCGGAGAAATTACTGTTTGTGCATTTACAATATTCATTGATTTTTGCCATTGAAAAACATCATGTTATTCATATACCAGAAATGATTGAAGCTACTGACTGAATGAAAGGAGCTGGCATCTCACTCTCTTTGAATCTTCTTTATCATGCTAAGAGGAGCAGGAAAAAGCAAAAAATTTCAGAATTGCCCTTGCAATGCGGAGAAATTACTGTTTGTGCATTTACAATATCCATTGAGTTTTGCCATTGAAAAACGTCCAGAAATGATTGAAGCTACTGACTGAATGAAAGGAGCTGGCATCTCACTCTCTTTGAATCTTCTTTATCATGCTAAGAGGAGCAGGAAAAAGCAAAAAATTTCAGAATTGCACCTTGCAATGCGGAGAAATTACTGTTTGTGCATTTACAATATTCATTGATTTTTGCCATTGAAAAACATCATGTTATTCATATACCAGAAATGTTTGAAGCTACTGACTGAATGAAAGGAGCTGGCATCTCACTCTCTTTGAATCTTCTTTGTCATGCTAAGAGGAGCAGGAAAAATTAAAAAATTTCAGAATTGCACCTTGCAATGCGGAGAAATTACTGTTTGTGCATTTACAATATTCATTGATTTTTGCCATTGAAAAACGACCAGAAATGATTGAAGCTACTGACTGAATGAAAGGAGCTGGCATCTCACTCTCTTTGAATCTTCTTTATCATGCTAAGAGGAGCAGGAAAAAGCAAAAAATTTCAGAATTGCACCTTGCAATGCGGAGAAATTACTGTTTGTGCATTTACAATATTCATTGATTTTTGCCATTGAAAAACGTCCAGAAATTATTGAAGCTACTGACTGAATGAAAGGAGCTGGTATCTCACTCTCTTTGAATCTTCTTTATCATGCTAAGAGGAGCAGGAAAAAGCAAAAAATTTCAGAATTGCACCTTGCAATGCGGAGAAATTACTGTTTGTGCATTTACAAAATTCATTGATTTTTGCCATTGAAAAACATCATGTTATTCATATACCAGAAATGTTTGAAGCTACTGACTGAATGAAAGGAGCTGGCATCTCACTCTCTTTGAATCTTCTTTATCATGCTAAGAGGAGCAGGAAAAAGCAAAAAATTTCAGAATTGCACCTTGCAATGCGGAGAAATTACTGTTTGTGCATTTACAATATTCATTGATTTTTGCCATTGAAAAACGTCCAGAAATGATTGAAGCTACTGACTGAATGAAAGGAGCTGGCATCTCACTCTCTTTGAATCTTCTTTATCATACTAAGAGGAGCAGGAAAAAGCAAAAAATTTCAGAATTGCACCTTGGAATGCGGAGAAATTACTGTTTGTGCATTTACAATATTCATTGATTTTTGCCATTGAAAAACGTACAGAAATGATTGAAGCTACTGACTGAATGAAAGGAGCTGGCATCTCACTCTCTTTGAATCTTCTTTATCATGCTAAGAGGAGCAGGAAAAAGCAAAAAATTTCAGAATTGCACCTTGCAATGCGGAGAAATTACTGTTTGTGCATTTACAATATTCATTGATTTTTGCCATTGAAAAACATCATGTTATTCATATACCAGAAATGATTGAAGCTACTGACTGAATGCAAGGAGCTGGCATCTCACTCTCTTTGAATCTTCTTTATCATGCTAAGAGGAGCAGGAAAAAGCAAAAAATTTCAGAATTGCACCTTGCAATGCGGAGAAATTACTGTTTGTGCATTTACAATATCCATTGATTTTTGCCATTGAAAAACGTCCAGAAATGATTGAAGCTACTGACTGAATGAAAGGAGCTGGCATCTCACTCTCTTTGAATCTTCTTTATCATGCTAAGAGGAGCAGGAAAAAGCAAAAAATTTCAGAATTGCACCTTGCAATGCGGAGAAATTACTGTTTGTGCATTTACAATATTCATTGATTTTTGCCATTGAAAAACATCATGTTATTCATATACCAGAAATGTTTGAAGCTACTGACTGAATGAAAGGAGCTGGCATCTCACTCTCTTTGAATCTTCTTTATCATGCTAAGAGGAGCAGGAAAAATTAAAAATTTTCAGAATTGCACCTTGCAATGCGGAGAAATTACTGTTTGTGCATTTACAATATTCATTGATTTTTGCCATTGAAAAACGACCAGAAATGATTGAAGCTACTGACTGAATGAAAGGAGCTGGCATCTCACTCTCTTTGAATCTTCTTTATCATGCTAAGAGGAGCAGGAAAAAGCAAAAAATTTCAGAATTGCACCTTGCAATGCGGAGAAATTACTGTTTGTGCATTTACAATATTCATTGATTTTTGCCATTGAAAAACGTCCAGAAATGATTGAAGCTACTGACTGAATGAAAGGAGCTGGCATCTCAATCTCTTTGAATCTTCTTTATCATGCTAAGAGGAGCAGGAAAAAGCAAAAAATTTCAGAATTGCACCTTGCAATGCGGAGAAATTACTGTTTGTGCATTTACAATATTCATTGATTTTTGCCATTGAAAAACATCATGTTATTCATATACCAGATATGTTTGAAGCTACTGACTGAATGAAAGGAGCTGGCATCTCACTCTCTTTGAATCTTCTTTATCATGCTAAGAGGAGCAGGAAAAAGCAAAAAATTTCAGAATTGCACCTTGCAATGCGGAGAAATTACTGTTTGTGCATTTACAATATTCATTGATTTTTGCCCTTGAAAAACATCATGTTATTCATATACCAGAAATGATTGAAGCTACTGACTGAATGAAAGGACCTGGCATCTCACTCTCTTTGAATCTTCTTTATCATGCTAAGAGGAGCAGGAAAAAGCAAAAAATTTCAGAATTGCACCTTGCAATGCGGGGAAATTACTGTTTGTGCAATTACAATATTCATTGATTTTTGCCATTGAAAAACGTCCAGAAATGATTGAAGCTACTGACTGAATGAAAGGAGCTGGCATCTCACTCTCTTTGAATCTTCTTTATCATGCTAAGAGGAGCAGGAAAAAGCAAAAAATTTCAGAATTGCACCTTGCAATGCGGAGAAATTACTGTTTGTGCATTTACAATATTCATTGATTTTTGCCATTGAAAAACATCATGTTATTCATATACCAGAAATGTTTGAAGCTACTGACTGAATGAAAGGAGCTGGCATCTCACTCTCTTTGAATCTTCTTTATCATGCTAAGAGGAGCACTAAAAAGCAAAAAATTTCAGAATTGCACCTTGCAATGCGGAGAAATTACTGTTTGTGCATTTACAATATTCATTGATTTTTGCCATTGAAAAATATCATGTTATTCATATACCAGAAATGATTGAAGCTACTGACTGAATGAAAGGAGCTGGCATCTCACTCTCTTTGAATCTTCTTTATCATGCTAAGAGGAGCAGGAAAAAGCAAAAAATTTCAGAATTGCACCTTGCAATGCGGAGAAATTACTGTTTGTGCATTTACAATATTCATTGATTTTTGCCATTGAAAAACATCATGTTATTGATATACCAGAAATGATTGAAGCTACTGACTGAATGAAAGGAGCTGGCATCTCACTCTCTTTGAATCTTCTTTATCATGCTAAGAGGAGCAGGAAAAAGCAAAAAATTTCAGAATTGCACCTTGCAATGCGGAGAAATTACTGTTTGTGCATTTACAATATTCATTGATTTTTGCCATTGAAAAACGTCCAGAAATGATTGAAGCTACTGACTGAATGAAAGGAGCTGGCATCTCACTCTCTTTGAATCTTCTTTATCATGCTAAGAGGAGCAGGAAAAAGCAAAAAATTTCAGAATTGCACCTTGCAATGCGGAGAAATTACTGTTTGTGCATTTACAATATTCATTGATTTTTGCCATTGAAAAACATCCAGAAATGATTGAATCTACTGACTGAATGAAAGGAGCTGGCATCTCACTCTCTTTGAATCTTCTTTATCATGCTAAGAGGAGCAGGAAAAAGCAAAAAATTTCAGAATTGCACCTTGCAATGCGGAGAAATTACTGTTTGTGCATTTACAATATTCATTGATTTTTGCCATTGAAAAACGTCCAGAAATGATTGAAGCTACTGACTGAATGAAAGGAGCTGGCATCTCACTCTCTTTGAATCTTCTTTATCATGCTAAGAGGAGCAGGAAAAAGCAAAAAATTTCAGAATTGCACCTTGCAATGCGGAGAAATTTCTGTTTGTGCATTTACAATATTCATTGATTTTTGCCATTGAAAAACGTCCAGAAATGATTGAAGCTACTGACTGAATGAAAGGAGCTGGCATCTCACTCTCTTTGAATCTTCTTTATCATGCTAAGAGGAGCAGTAAAAAGCAAAAAATTTCAGAATTGCACATTGCAATGCGGAGAAATTACTGTTTGTGCATTTACAATATTCATTGATTTTTGCCATTGAAAAACATCATGTTATTCATATACCAGAAATGTTTGAAGCTACTGACTGAATGAAAGGAGCTGGCATCTCACTCTCTTTGAATCTTCTTTATCATGCTAAGAGGAGCAGGAAAAAGCAAAAAATTTCTGAATTGCACCTTGCAATGCGGAGAAATTACTGTTTGTGCATTTACAATATTCATTGATTTTTGCCATTGAAAAACGTCCAGAAATGTTTGAAGCTACTGACTGAATGAAAGGAGCTGGCATCTCACTCTCTTTGAATCTTCTTTATCATGCTAAGAGGAGCAGGAAAAAGCAAAAAATTTCAGAATTGCACCTTGCAATGCGGAGAAATTACTGTTTGTGCATTTACAATATTCATTGATTTTTGCCATTGAAAAACGTCCAGAAATGATTGAAGCTACTGACTGAATGAAAGGAGCTGGCATCTCACTCTCTTTGAATCTTCTTTATCATGCTAAGAGGAGCAGGAAAAAGCAAAAAATTTCAGAATTGCACCTTGCAATGCGGAGAAATTACTGTTTGTGCATTTACAATATTCATTGATTTTTGCCTTTGAAAAACGTCCAGAAATGATTGAAGCTACTGACTGAATGAAAGGAGCTGGCATCTCACTCTCTTTGAATCTTCTTTATCATGCTAAGAGGAGCAGGAAAAAGCAAAAAATTTCAGAATTGCACCTTGCAATGCGGAGAAATTACTGTTTGTGCATTTACAATATTCATTGATTTTTGCCATTGAAAAACATCATGTTATTCATATACCAGAAATGTTTGAAGCTACTGACTGAATGAAAGGAGCTGGCATCTCACTCTCTTTGAATCTTCTTTATCATGCTAAGAGGAGCACTAAAAAGCAAAAAATTTCAGAATTGCACCTTGCAATGCGGAGAAATTACTGTTTGTGCATTTACAATATTCATTGATTTTTGCCATTGAAAAACATCATGTTATTCATATACCAGAAATGATTGAAGCTACTGACTGAATGAAAGGAGCTGGCATCTCACTCTCTTTGAATCTTCTTTATCATGCTAAGAGGAGCAGGAAAAAGCAAAAAATTTCAGAATTGCACCTTGCAATGCGGAGAAATTACTGTTTGTGCATTTACAATATTCATTGATTTTTGCCATTGAAAAACATCATGTTATTGATATACCAGAAATGATTGAAGCTACTGACTGAATGAAAGGAGCTGGCATCTCACTCTCTTTGAATCTTCTTTATCATGCTAAGAGGAGCAGGAAAAAGCAAAAAATTTCAGAATTGCACCTTGCAATGCGGAGAAATTACTGTTTGTGCATTTACAATATTCATTGATTTTTGCCATTGAAAAACGTCCAGAAATGATTGAAGCTACTGACTGAATGAAAGGAGCTGGCATCTCACTCTCTTTGAATCTTCTTTATCATGCTAAGAGGAGCAGGAAAAAGCAAAAAATTTCAGAATTGCACCTTGCAATGCGGAGAAATTACTGTTTGTGCATTTACAATATTCATTGATTTTTGCCATTGAAAAACATCCAGAAATGATTGAATCTACTGACTGAATGAAAGGAGCTGGCATCTCACTCTCTTTGAATCTTCTTTATCATGCTAAGAGGAGCAGGAAAAAGCAAAAAATTTCAGAATTGCACCTTGCAATGCGGAGAAATTACTGTTTGTGCATTTACAATATTCATTGATTTTTGCCATTGAAAAACGTCCAGAAATGATTGAAGCTACTGACTGAATGAAAGGAGCTGGCATCTCACTCTCTTTGAATCTTCTTTATCATGCTAAGAGGAGCAGGAAAAAGCAAAAAATTTCAGAATTGCACCTTGCAATGCGGAGAAATTTCTGTTTGTGCATTTACAATATTCATTGATTTTTGCCATTGAAAAACGTCCAGAAATGATTGAAGCTACTGACTGAATGAAAGGAGCTGGCATCTCACTCTCTTTGAATCTTCTTTATCATGCTAAGAGGAGCAGTAAAAAGCAAAAAATTTCAGAATTGCACATTGCAATGCGGAGAAATTACTGTTTGTGCATTTACAATATTCATTGATTTTTGCCATTGAAAAACATCATGTTATTCATATACCAGAAATGTTTGAAGCTACTGACTGAATGAAAGGAGCTGGCATCTCACTCTCTTTGAATCTTCTTTATCATGCTAAGAGGAGCAGGAAAAAGCAAAAAATTTCTGAATTGCACCTTGCAATGCGGAGAAATTACTGTTTGTGCATTTACAATATTCATTGATTTTTGCCATTGAAAAACGTCCAGAAATGTTTGAAGCTACTGACTGAATGAAAGGAGCTGGCATCTCACTCTCTTTGAATCTTCTTTATCATGCTAAGAGGAGCAGGAAAAAGCAAAAAATTTCAGAATTGCACCTTGCAATGCGGAGAAATTACTGTTTGTGCATTTACAATATTCATTGATTTTTGCCATTGAAAAACGTCCAGAAATGATTGAAGCTACTGACTGAATGAAAGGAGCTGGCATCTCACTCTCTTTGAATCTTCTTTATCATGCTAAGAGGAGCAGGAAAAAGCAAAAAATTTCAGAATTGCACCTTGCAATGCGGAGAAATTACTGTTTGTGCATTTACAATATTCATTGATTTTTGCCTTTGAAAAACGTCCAGAAATGATTGAAGCTACTGACTGAATGAAAGGAGCTGGCATCTCACTCTCTTTGAATCTTCTTTATCATGCTAAGAGGAGCAGGAAAAAGCAAAAAATTTCAGAATTGCACCTTGCAATGCAGAGAAATTACTGTTTGTGCATTTACAATATTCATTGATTTTTGCCATTGAAAAACATCATGTTATTCATATACCAGAAATGTTTGAAGCTACTGACTGAATGAAAGGAGCTGGCATCTCACTCTCTTTGAATCTTCTTTATCATGCTAAGAGGAGCAGGAAAAAGCAAAAAATTTCAGAATTGCACCTTGCAATGCGGAGAAATTACTCTTTGTGCATTTACAATATTCATTGATTTTTGCCATTGAAAAACGTCCAGAAATGATTGAAGCTACTGACTGAATAAAAGGAGCTGGCATCTCACTCTCTTTGAATCTACTTTATCATGCTAAGAGGAGCAGGAAAAAGCAAAAAATTTCAGAATTGCACCTTGCAATACTGAGAAATTACTGTTTGTGCATTTACAATATTCATTGATTTTTGCCATTGAAAAACATTGTTATTCATATACAAGAAATGTTTGAAGCTACTGACTGAATGAAAGGAGCTGGCATCTCACTCTCTTTGAATCTTCTTTATCATGCTAAGAGGAGCAGGAAAAAGCAAAAAATTTCAGAATTGCACCTTGCAATGCGGAGAAATTACTGTCTGTGCATTTACAATATTCATTGATTTTTGCCATTGAAAAACGTCTAGAAATGATTGAAGCTACTGACTGAATGAAAGGAGCTGGCATCTCACTCTCTTTGAATCTTCTTTATCATGCTAAGAGGAGCAGGAAAAAGCAAAACATTTCAGAATTGCACCTTGCAATGCGGAGAAATTACTGTCTGTGCATTTACAATATTCATTGATTTTTGCCATTGAAAAACGTCCAGAAATGATTGAAGCTACTGACTGAATGAAAGGAGCTGGTATCTCACTCTCTTTGAATCTTCTTTATCATGCTAAGAGGAGCAGGAAAAAGCAAAAAATTTCAAAATTGCACCTTGCAATGCGGAGAAATTACTGTTTGTGCATTTAAAATATTCATTGATTTTTGCCATTGAAAAACATCATGTTATTCATATACCAGAAATGTTTGAAGCTACTGACTGAATGAAAGGAGCTGGCATCTCACTCTCTTTGAATCTTCTTTATCATGCTAAGAGGAGCAGGAAAAAGCAAAAAATTTCAGAATTGCACCTTGCAATGCGGAGAAATTACTGTTTGTGCATTTACAATATTCATTGATTTTTGCCATTGAAAAACGTCCAGAAATGATTGAAGCTACTGACTGAATGAAAGGAGCTGGCATCTCACTCTCTTTGAATCTTCTTTATCATGCTAAGAGGAGCAGGAAAAAGCAAAAAATTTCAGAATTGCACCTTGCAATGCGGAGAAATTACTGTTTGTGCATTTACAATATTCATTGATTTTTGCCATTGAAAAACGTCCAGAAATGATTGAAGCTACTGACTGAATGAAAGGAGCTGGCATCTCAGTCTCTTTGAATCTTCTTTATCATGCTAAGAGGAGCAGGAAAAAGCAAAAAATTTCAGAATTGCACCTTGCAATGCGGAGAAATTACTGTTTGTGCATTTACAATATTCATTGATTTTTGCCATTGAAAAACGTCCAGAAATGATTGAAGCTACTAACTGAATGAAAGGAGCTGGCATCTCACTCTCTTTGAATCTTCTTTATCATGCTAAGAGGAGCAGGAAAAAGCAAAAAATTTCTGAATTGCACCTTGCAATGCGGAGAAATTACTGTTTGTGCATTTACAATATTCATTGATTTTTGCCATTGAAAAACGTCCAGAAATTATTGAAGCTACTGACTGAATGAAAGGAGCTGGTATCTCACTCTCTTTGAATCTTCTTTATCATGCTAAGAGGAGCAGGAAAAAGCAAAAAATTTCAGAATTGCACCTTGCAATGCGGAGAAATTACTGTTTGTGCATTTACAAAATTCATTGATTTTTGCCATTGAAAAACATCATGTTATTCATATACCAGAAATGTTTGAAGCTACTGACTGAATGAAAGGAGCTGGCATCTCACTCTCTTTGAATCTTCTTTATCATGCTAAGAGGAGCAGGAAAAAGCAAAAAATTTCAGAATTGCACCTTGCAATGCGGAGAAATTACTGTTTGTGCATTTACAATATTCATTGATTTTTGCCATTGAAAAACGTCCAGAAATGATTGAAGCTACTGACTGAATGAAAGGAGCTGGCATCTCACTCTCTTTGAATCTTCTTTATCATACTAAGAGGAGCAGGAAAAAGCAAAAAATTTCAGAATTGCACCTTGCAATGCGGAGAAATTACTGTTTGTGCATTTACAATATTCATTGATTTTTGCCATTGAAAAACGTACAGAAATGATTGAAGCTACTGACTGAATGAAAGGAGCTGGCATCTCACTCTCTTTGAATCTTCTTTATCATGCTAAGAGGAGCAGGAAAAAGCAAAAAATTTCAGAATTGCACCTTGCAATGCGGAGAAATTACTGTTTGTGCATTTACAATATTCATTGATTTTTGCCATTGAAAAACATCATGTTATTCATATACCAGAAATGATTGAAGCTACTGACTGAATGAAAGGAGCTGGCATCTCACTCTCTTTGAATCTTCTTTATCATGCTAAGAGGAGCAGGAAAAAGCAAAAAATTTCAGAATTGCACCTTGCAATGCGGAGAAATTACTGTTTGTGCATTTACAATATTCATTGATTTTTGCCATTGAAAAACGTCCAGAAATGATTGAAGCTACTGACTGAATGAAAGGAGCTGGTATCTCACTCTCTTTGAATCTTCTTTATCATGCTAAGAGGAGCAGGAAAAAGCAAAAAATTTCAAAATTGCACCTTGCAATGCGGAGAAATTACTGTTTGTGCATTTAAAATATTCATTGATTTTTGCCATTGAAAAACATCATGTTATTCATATACCAGAAATGTTTGAAGCTACTGACTGAATGAAAGGAGCTGGCATCTCACTCTCTTTGAATCTTCTTTATCATGCTAAGAGGAGCAGGAAAAAGCAAAAAATTTCAGAATTGCACCTTGCAATGCGGAGAAATTACTGTTTGTGCATTTACAATATTCATTGATTTTTGCCATTGAAAAACGTCCAGAAATGATTGAAGCTACTGACTGAATGAAAGGAGCTGGCATCTCACTCTCTTTGAATCTTCTTTATCATGCTAAGAGGAGCAGGAAAAAGCAAAAAATTTCAGAATTGCACCTTGCAATGCGGAGAAATTACTGTTTGTGCATTTACAATATTCATTGATTTTTGCCATTGAAAAACGTCCAGAAATGATTGAAGCTACTGACTGAATGAAAGGAGCTGGCATCTCAGTCTCTTTGAATCTTCTTTATCATGCTAAGAGGAGCAGGAAAAAGCAAAAAATTTCAGAATTGCACCTTGCAATGCGGAGAAATTACTGTTTGTGCATTTACAATATTCATTGATTTTTGCCATTGAAAAACGTCCAGAAATGATTGAAGCTACTAACTGAATGAAAGGAGCTGGCATCTCACTCTCTTTGAATCTTCTTTATCATGCTAAGAGGAGCAGGAAAAAGCAAAAAATTTCAGAATTGCACCTTGCAATGCGGAGAAATTACTGTTTGTGCATTTACAATATTCATTGATTTTTGCCATTGAAAAACATCATGTTATTCATATACCAGAAATGTTTGAAGCTACTGACTGAATGAAAGGAGCTGACATCTCAATCTCTTTGAATCTTCTTTATCATGCTAAGAGGAGCAGGAAAAAGCAAAAAATTTCAGAATTGCACCTTGCAATGCGGAGAAATTACTGTCTGTGCATTTACAATATTCATTGATTTTTGCCATTGAAAAACATCCAGAAATGATTGAAGCTACTGACTGAATGAAAGGAGCTGGCATCTCACTCTCTTTGAATCTTCTTTATCATGCTAAGAGGAGCAGGAAAAAGCAAAAAATTTCAGAATTGCACCTTGCAATGCGGAGAAATTACTGTTTGTGCATTTACAATATTCATTGATTTTTGCCATTGAAAAACGTCCAGAAATTATTGAAGCTACTGACTGAATGAAAGGAGCTGGTATCTCACTCTCTTTGAATCTTCTTTATCATGCTAAGAGGAGCAGGAAAAAGCAAAAAATTTCAGAATTGCACCTTGCAATGCGGAGAAATTACTGTTTGTGCATTTACAAAATTCATTGATTTTTGCCATTGAAAAACATCATGTTATTCATATACCAGAAATGTTTGAAGCTACTGACTGAATGAAAGGAGCTGGCATCTCACTCTCTTTGAATCTTCTTTATCATGCTAAGAGGAGCAGGAAAAAGCAAAAAATTTCAGAATTGCACCTTGCAATGCGGAGAAATTACTGTTTGTGCATTTACAATATTCATTGATTTTTGCCATTGAAAAACGTCCAGAAATGATTGAAGCTACTGACTGAATGAAAGGAGCTGGCATCTCACTCTCTTTGAATCTTCTTTATCATACTAAGAGGAGCAGGAAAAAGCAAAAAATTTCAGAATTGCACCTTGCAATGCGGAGAAATTACTGTTTGTGCATTTACAATATTCATTGATTTTTGCCATTGAAAAACGTCCAGAAATGATTGAAGCTACTGACTGAATGAAAGGAGCTGGCATCTCACTCTCTTTGAATCTTCTTTATCATGCTAAGAGGAGCAGGAAAAAGCAAAAAATTTCAGAATTGCACCTTGCAATGCGGAGAAATTACTGTTTGTGCATTTACAATATTCATTGATTTTTGCCATTGAAAAACATCATGTTATTCATATACCAGAAATGATTGAAGCTACTGACTGAATGAAAGGAGCTGGCATCTCACTCTCTTTGAATCTTCTTTATCATGCTAAGAGGAGCAGGAAAAAGCAAAAAATTTCAGAATTGCACCTTGCAATGCGGAGAAATTACTGTTTGTGCATTTACAATATCCATTGATTTTTGCCATTGAAAAACGTCCAGAAATGATTGAAGCTACTGACTGAATGAAAGGAGCTGGCATCTCACTCTCTTTGAATCTTCTTTATCATGCTAAGAGGAGCAGGAAAAAGCAAAAAATTTCAGAACTGCACCTTGCAATGCGGAGAAATTACTGTTTGTGCATTTACAATATTCATTGATTTTTGCCATTGAAAAACATCATGTTATTCATATACCAGAAATGTTTGAAGCTACTGACTGAATGAAAGGAGCTGGCATCTCACTCTCTTTGAATCTTCTTTATCATGCTAAGAGGAGCAGGAAAAACTAAAAAATTTCAGAATTGCACCTTGCAATGCGGAGAAATTACTGTTTGTGCATTTACAATATTCATTGATTTTTGCCATTGAAAAACGACCAGAAATGATTGAAGCTACTGACTGAATGAAAGGAGCTGGCATCTCACTCTCTTTGAATCTTCTTTATCATGCTAAGAGGAGCAGGAAAAAGCAAAAAATTTGAGAATTGCACCTTGCAATGCGGAGAAATTACTGTTTGTGCATTTACAATATTCATTGATTTTTGCCATTGAAAAACGTCCAGAAATGATTGAAGCTACTGACTGAATGAAAGGAGCTGGCATCTCACTCTCTTTGAATCTTCTTTATCATGCTAAGAGGAGCAGGAAAAAGCAAAAAATTTCAGAATTGCCCCTTGCAATGCGGAGAAATTCCTGTTTGTGCATTTACAATATTCATTGATTTTTGCCATTGAAAAACATCATGTTATTCATATACCAGAAATGTTTGAAGCTACTGACTGAATGAAAGGAGCTGGCATCTCACTCTCTTTGAATCTTCTTTATCATGCTAAGAGGAGCAGGAAAAAGCAAAAAATTTCAGAATTGCACCTTGCAATGCGGAGAAATTACTGTTTGTGCATTTACAATATTCATTGATTTTTGCCATTGAAAAACGTCCAGAAATGATTGAAGCTACTGACTGAATGAAAGGAGCTGGCATCTCAATCTCTTTGAATCTTCTTTATCATGCTAAGAGGAGCAGGAAAAAGCAAAAAATTTCAGAATTGCACCTTGCAATGCGGAGAAATTACTGTTTGTGCATTTACAATATTCATTGATTTTTGCCATTGAAAAACATCATGTTATTCATATACCAGATATGTTTGAAGCTACTGACTGAATGAAAGGAGCTGGCATCTCACTCTCTTTGAATCTTCTTTATCATGCTAAGAGGAGCAGGAAAAAGCAAAAAATTTCAGAATTGCACCTTGCAATGCGGAGAAATTACTGTTTGTGCATTTACAATATTCATTGATTTTTGCCAATGAAAAACATCATGTTATTCATATACCAGAAATGATTGAAGCTACTGACTGAATGAAAGGACCTGGCATCTCACTCTCTTTGAATCTTCTTTATCATGCTAAGAGGAGCAGGAAAAAGCAAAAAATTTCAGAATTGCACCTTGCAATGCGGAGAAATTACTGTTTGTGCATTTACAATATTCATTGATTTTTGCCATTGAAAAACGTCCAGAAATGATTGAAGCTACTGACTGAATGAAAGGAGCTGGCATCTCACTCTCTTTGAATCTTCTTTATCATGCTAAGAGGAGCAGGAAAAAGCAAAAAATTTCAGAATTGCACCTTGCAATGCGGAGAAATTACTGTTTGTGCATTTACAATATTCATTGATTTTTGCCATTGAAAAACATCATGTTATTCATATACCAGAAATGTTTGAAGCTACTGACTGAATGAAAGGAGCTGGCATCTCACTCTCTTTGAATCTTCTTTATCATGCTAAGAGGAGCACTAAAAAGCAAAAAATTTCAGAATTGCACCTTGCAATGCGGAGAAATTACTGTTTGTGCATTTACAATATTCATTGATTTTTGCCATTGAAAAACATCATGTTATTCATATACCAGAAATGATTGAAGCTACTGACTGAATGAAAGGAGCTGGCATCTCACTCTCTTTGAATCTTCTTTATCATGCTAAGAGGAGCAGGAAAAAGCAAAAAATTTCAGAATTGCACCTTGCAATGCAGAGAAATTACTGTTTGTGCATTTACAATATTCATTGATTTTTGCCATTGAAAAACATCATGTTATTGATATACCAGAAATGATTGAAGCTACTGACTGAATGAAAGGAGCTGGCATCTCACTCTCTTTGAATCTTCTTTATCATGCTAAGAGGAGCAGGAAAAAGCAAAAAATTTCAGAATTGCACCTTGCAATGCGGAGAAATTACTGTTTGTGCATTTACATTATTCATTGATTTTTGCCATTGAAAAACGTCCAGAAATGATTGAAGCTACTGACTGAATGAAAGGAGCTGGCATCTCACTCTCTTTGAATCTTCTTTATCATGCTAAGAGGAGCAGGAAAAAGCAAAAAATTTCAGAATTGCACCTTGCAATGCGGAGAAATTACTGTTTGTGCATTTACAATATTCATTGATTTTTGCCATTGAAAAACATCCAGAAATGATTGAAGCTACTGACTGAATGAAAGGAGCTGGCATCTCACTCTCTTTGAATCTTCTTTATCATGCTAAGAGGAGCAGGAAAAAGCAAAAAATTTCAGAATTGCACCTTGCAATGCGGAGAAATTACTGTTTGTGCATTTACAATATTCATTGATTTTTGCCATTGAAAAACGTCCAGAAATGATTGAAGCTACTGACTGAATGAAAGGAGCTGGCATCTCACTCTCTTTGAATCTTCTTTATCATGCTATGAGGAGCAGGAAAAAGCAAAAAATTTCAGAATTGCACCTTGCAATGCGGCGAAATTACTGTTTGTGCATTTACAATATTCATTGATTTTTGCCATTGAAAAACGTCCAGAAATGATTGAAGCTACTGACTGAATGAAAGGAGCTGGCATCTCACTCTCTTTGAATCTTCTTTATCATGCTAAGAGGAGCAGTAAAAAGCAAAAAATTTCAGAATTGCACATTGCAATGCGGAGAAATTACTGTTTGTGCATTTACAATATTCATTGATTTTTGCCATTGAAAAACATCATGTTATTCATATACCAGAAATGTTTGAAGCTACTGACTGAATGAAAGGAGCTGGCATCTCACTCTCTTTGAATCTTCTTTATCATGCTAAGAGGAGCAGGAAAAAGCAAAAAATTTCAGAATTGCACCTTGCAATGCGGAGAAATTACAGTCTGTGCATTTACAATATTCATTGATTTTTGCCATTGAAAAACGTCCAGAAATGATTGAAGCTACTGACTGAATGAAAGGAGCTGGTATCTCACTCTCTTTGAATCTTCTTTATCATGCTAAGAGGAGCAGGAAAAAGCAAAAAATTTCAGAATTGCACCTTGCAATGCGGAGAAATTACTGTTTGTGCATTTAAAATATTCATTGATTTTTGCCATTGAAAAACATCAGGTTATTCATATACCAGAAATGTTTGAAGCTACTGACTGAATGAAAGGAGCTGGCATCTCACTCTCTTTGAATCTTCTTTATCATGCTAAGAGGAGCAGGAAAAAGCAAAAAATTTCAGAATTGCACCTTGCAATGCGGAGAAATTACTGTTTGTGCATTTACAATATTCATTGATTTTTGCCACTGAAAAACGTCCAGAAATGATTGAAGCTACTGACTGAATGAAAGGAGCTGGCATCTCACTCTCTTTGAATCTTCTTTATCATGCTAAGAGGAGCAGGAAAAAGCAAAAAATTTCAGAATTGCACCTTGCAATGCGGAGAAATTACTGTTTGTGCATTTACAATATTCATTGATTTTTGCCATTGAAAAACGTCCAGAAATGATTGAAGCTACTGACTGAATGAAAGGAGCTGGCATCTCAGTCTCTTTGAATCTTCTTTATCATGCTAAGAGGAGCAGGAAAAAGCAAAAAATTTCAGAATTGCACCTTGCAATGCGGAGAAATTACTGTTTGTGCATTTACAATATTCATTGATTTTTGCCATTGAAAAACGTCCAGAAATGATTGAAGCTACTAACTGAATGAAAGGAGCTGACATCTCACTCTCTTTGAATCTTCTTTATCATGCTAAGAGGAGCAGGAAAAAGCAAAAAATTTCAGAATTGCACCTTGCAATGCGGAGAAATTACTGTTTGTGCATTTACAAAATTCATTGATTTTTGCCATTGAAAAACATCATGTTATTCATATACCAGAAATGTTTGAAGCTACTGACTGAATGAAAGGAGCTGGCATCTCACTCTCTTTGAATCTTCTTTATCATGCTAAGAGGAGCAGGAAAAAGCAAAAAATTTCAGAATTGCACCTTGCAATGCGGAGAAATTACTGTTTGTGCATTTACAATATTCATTGATTTTTGCCATTGAAAAACGTCCAGAAATGATTGAAGCTACTGACTGAATGAAAGGAGCTGGCATCTCACTCTCTTTGAATCTTCTTTATCATACTAAGAGGAGCAGGAAAAAGCAAAAAATTTCAGAATTGCACCTTGCAATGCGGAGAAATTACTGTTTGTGCATTTACAATATTCATTGATTTTTGCCATTGAAAAACGTACAGAAATGATTGAAGCTACTGACTGAATGAAAGGAGCTGGCATCTCACTCTCTTTGAATCTTCTTTATCATGCTAAGAGGAGCAGGAAAAAGCAAAAAATTTCAGAATTGCACCTTGCAATGCGGAGAAATTACTGTTTGTGCATTTACAATATTCATTGATTTTTGCCATTGAAAAACGTCATCTTATTCATATACCAGAAATGATTGAAGCTACTGACTGAATGAAAGGAGCTGGCATCTCACTCTCTTTGAATCTTCTTTATCATGCTAAGAGGAGCAGGAAAAAGCAAAAAATTTCAGAATTGCACCTTGCAATGCGGAGAAATTACTGTTTGTGCATTTACAATATCCATTGATTTTTGCCATTGAAAAACGTCCAGAAATGATTGAAGCTACTGACTGAATGAAAAGAGCTGGCATCTCACTCTCTTTGAATCTTCTTTATCATGCTAAGAGGAGCAGGAAAAAGCAAAAAATTTCAGAATTGCACCTTGCAATGCGGAGAAATTACTGTTTGTGCATTTACAATATTCATTGATTTTTGCCATTGAAAAACGACCAGAAATGATTGAAGCTACTGACTGAATGAAAGGAGCTGGCATCTCACTCTCTTTGAATCTTCTTTATCATGCTAAGAGGAGCAGGAAAAAGCAAAAAATTGGAGAATTGCACCTTGCAATGCGGAGAAATTACTGTTTGTGCATTTACAATATTCATTGATTTTTGCCATTGAAAAACGTCCAGAAATGATTGAAGCTACTGACTGAATGAAAGGAGCTGGCATCTCACTCTCTTTGAATCTTCTTTATCATGCTAAGAGGAGCAGGAAAAAGCAAAAAATTTCAGAATTGCACCTTGCAATGCGGAGAAATTCCTGTTTGTGCATTTACAATATTCATTGATTTTTGCCATTGAAAAACATCATGTTATTCATATACCAGAAATGTTTGAAGCTACTGACTGAATGAAAGGAGCTGGCATCTCACTCTCTTTGAATCTTCTTTATCATGCTAAGAGGAGCAGGAAAAAGCAAAAAATTTCAGAATTGCACCTTGCAATGCGGAGAAATTACTGTTTGTGCATTTACAATATTCATTGATTTTTGCCATTGAAAAACGTCCAGAAATGATTGAAGCTACTGACTGAATGAAAGGAGCTGGCATCTCAATCTCTTTGAATCTTCTTTATCATGCTAAGAGGAGCAGGAAAAAGCAAAAAATTTCAGAATTGCACCTTGCAATGCGGAGAAATTACTGTTTGTGCATTTACAATATTCATTGATTTTTGCCATTGAAAAACATCATGTTATTCATATACCAGATATGTTTGAAGCTACTGACTGAATGAAAGGAGCTGGCATCTCACTCTCTTTGAATCTTCTTTATCATGCTAAGAGGAGCAGGAAAAAGCAAAAAATTTCAGAATTGCACCTTGCAATGCGGAGAAATTACTGTTTGTGCATTTACAATATTCATTGATTTTTGCCAATGAAAAACATCATGTTATTCATATACCAGAAATGATTGAAGCTACTGACTGAATGAAAGGACCTGGCATCTCACTCTCTTTGAATCTTCTTTATCATGCTAAGAGGAGCAGGAAAAAGCAAAAAATTTCAGAATTGCACCTTGCAATGCGGAGAAATTACTGTTTGTCCATTTACAATATTCATTGATTTTTGCCATTGAAAAACGTCCAGAAATGATTGAAGCTACTGACTGAATGAAAGGAGCTGGCATCTCACTCTCTTTGAATCTTCTTTATCATGCTAAGAGGAGCAGGAAAAAGCAAAAAATTTCAGAATTGCACCTTGCAATGCGGAGAAATTACTGTTTGTGCATTTACAATATTCATTGATTTTTGCCATTGAAAAACATCATGTTATTCATATACCAGAAATGTTTGAAGCTACTGACTTAATGAAAGGAGCTGGCATCTCACTCTCTTTGAATCTTCTTTATCATGCTAAGAGGAGCACTAAAAAGCAAAAAATTTCAGAATTGCACCTTGCAATGCGGAGAAATTACTGTTTGTGCATTTACAATATTCATTGATTTTTGCCATTGAAAAACATCATGTTATTCATATACCAGAAATGATTGAAGCTACTGACTGAATGAAAGGAGCTGGCATCTCACTCTCTTTGAATCTTCTTTATCATGCTAAGAGGAGCAGGAAAAAGCAAAAAATTTCAGAATTGCACCTTGCAATGCAGAGAAATTACTGTTTGTGCATTTACAATATTCATTGATTTTTGCCATTGAAAAACATCATGTTATTGATATACCAGAAATGATTGAAGCTACTGACTGAATGAAAGGAGCTGGCATCTCACTCTCTTTGAATCTTCTTTATCATGCTAAGAGGAGCAGGAAAAAGCAAAAAATTTCAGAATTGCACCTTGCAATGCGGAGAAATTACTGTTTGTGCATTTACAATATTCATTGATTTTTGCCATTGAAAAACATCCAGAAATGATTGAAGCTACTGACTGAATGAAAGGAGCTGGCATCTCACTCTCTTTGAATCTTCTTTATCATGCTAAGAGGAGCAGGAAAAAGCAAAAAATTTCAGAATTGCACCTTGCAATGCGGAGAAATTACTGTTTGTGCATTTACAATATTCATTGATTTTTGCCATTGAAAAACGTCCAGAAATGATTGAAGCTACTGACTGAATGAAAGGAGCTGGCATCTCACTCTCTTTGAATCTTCTTTATCATGCTAAGAGGAGCAGGAAAAAGCAAAAAATTTCAGAATTGCACCTTGCAATGCGGCGAAATTACTGTTTGTGCATTTACAATATTCATTGATTTTTGCCATTGAAAAACGTCCAGAAATGATTGAAGCTACTGACTGAATGAAAGGAGCTGGCATCTCACTCTCTTTGAATCTTCTTTATCATGCTAAGAGGAGCAGTAAAAAGCAAAAAATTTCAGAATTGCACATTGCAATGCGGAGAAATTACTGTTTGTGCATTTACAATATTCATTGATTTTTGCCATTGAAAAACATCATGTTATTCATATACCAGAAATGTTTGAAGCTACTGACTGAATGAAAGGAGCTGGCATCTCACTCTCTTTGAATCTTCTTTATCATGCTAAGAGGAGCAGGAAAAAGCAAAAAATTTCCGAATTGCACCTTGCAATGCGGAGAAATTACTGTTTGTGCATTTACAATATTCATTGATTTTTGCCATTGAAAAACGTCCAGAAATGATTGAAGCTACTGACTGAATGAAAGGAGCTGGCATCTCACTCTCTTTGAATCTTCTTTATCATGCTAAGAGGAGCAGGAAAAAGCAAAAAATTTCAGAATTGCACCTTGCAATGCGGAGAAATTACTGTTTGTGCATTTACAATATTCATTGATTTTTGCCATTGAAAAACATCATGTTATTCATATACCAGAAATGATTGAAGCTACTGACTGAATGAAAGGAGCTGGCATCTCACTCTCTTTGAATCTTCTTTATCATGCTAAGAGGAGCAGGAAAAAGCAAAAAATTTCAGAATTGCACCTTGCAATGCGGAGAAATTACTGTTTGTGCATTTACAATATTCATTGATTTTTGCCATTGAAAAACGTCCAGAAATGATTGAAGCTACTGACTGAATGAAAGGAGCTGGCATCTCACTCTCTTTGAATCTTCTTTATCATGCTAAGAGGAGCAGGAAAAAGCAAAAAATTTCAGAATTGCACCTTGCAATGCGGAGAAATTACTGTTTGTGCATTTACAATATTCATTGATTTTTGCCATTGAAAAACATCATGTTATTCATATACCAGAAATGATTGAAGCTACTGACTGAATGAAAGGAGCTGGCATCTCACTCTCTTTGAATCTTCTTTATCATGCTAAGAGGAGCAGGAAAAAGCAAAAAATTTCAGAATTTCACCTTGCAATGCGGAGAAATTACTGTTTGTGCATTTACAATATTCATTGATTTTTGCCATTGAAAAACGTCCAGAAATGATTGAAGCTACTGACTGAATGAAAGGAGCTGGCATCTCACTCTCTTTGAATCTTCTTTATCATGCTAAGAGGAGCAGGAAAAAGCAAAAAATTTCAGAATTGCACCTTGCAATGCGGAGAAATTACTGTTTGTGCATTTACAATATTCATTGATTTTTGCCATTGAAAAACATCATGTTATTCATATACCAGAAATGTTTGAAGCTACTGACTGAATGAAAGGAGCTGGCATCTCACTCTCTTTGAATCTTCTTTATCATGCTAAGAGGAGCAGGAAAAAGAAAAAAATTTCAGAATTGCACCTTGCAATGCGGAGAAATTACTGTTTGTGCATTTACAATATTCATTGATTTTTGCCATTGAAAAACGTCCAGAAATGTTTGAAGCTACTGACTGAATGAAAGGAGCTGGCATCTCACTCTCTTTGAATCTTCTTTATCATGCTATGAGGAGCAGGAAAAAGCAAAAAATTTCAGAATTGCACCTTGCAATGCGGAGAAATTACTGTTTGTGCATTTACAATATTCATTGATTTTTGCCATTGAAAAACGTCCAGAAATGATTGAAGCTACTGACTGAATGAAAGGAGCTGGCATCTCACTCTCTTTGAATCTTCTTTATCATGCTAAGAGGAGCAGGAAAAAGCAAAAAATTTCAGAATTGCACCTTGCAATGCGGAGAAATTACTGTTTGTGCATTTACAATATTCATTGATTTTTGCCATTGAAAAACGTCCAGAAATGTTTGAAGCTACTGACTGAATGAAAGGAGCTGGCATCTCACTCTCTTTGAATCTTCTTTATCATGCTAAGAGGAGCAGGAAAAAGCAAAAAATTTCAGAATTGCACCTTGCAATGCGGAGAAATTACTGTTTGTGCATTTACAATATTCATTGATTCTTGCCATTGAAAAACGTCCAGAAATGATTGAAGCTACTGACTGAATGAAAGGATCTGGCATCTCACTCTCTTTGAATCTTCTTTATCATGCTAAGAGGAGCAGGAAAAAGCAAAAAATTTCAGAATTGCACCTTGCAATGCAGAGAAATTTCTGTTTGTGCATTTACAATATTCATTGATTTTTGCCATTGAAAAACATCATGTTATTCATATACCAGAAATGTTTGAAGCTACTGACTGAATGAAAGGAGCTGGCATCTCACTCTCTTTGAATCTTCTTTATCATGCTAAGAGGAGCAGGAAAAAGCAAAAAATTTCAGAATTGCACCTTGCAATGCGGAGAAATTACTGTTTGTGCATTTACAATATTCATTGATTTTTGCCATTGAAAAACGTCCAGAAATGATTGAAGCTACTGACTGAATGAAAGGAGCTGGCATCTCACTCTCTTTGAATCTTCTTTATCATGCTAAGAGGAGCAGGAAAAAGCAAAAAATTTCAGAATTGCACCTTGCAATACTGAGAAATTACTGTTTGTGCATTTACAATATTCATTGATTTTTCCCATTGAAAAACATCGTTATTCATATACCAGAAATGTTTGAAGCTACTGACTGAATGAAAGGAGCTGGCATCTCACTCTCTTTGAATCTTCTTTATCATGCTAAGAGGAGCAGGAAAAAGCAAAAAATTTCAGAATTGCACCTTGCAATGCGGAGAAATTACTGTTTGTGCATTTACAATATCCATTGATTTTTGCCATTGAAAAACGTCCAGAAATGATTGAAGCTACTGACTGAATGAAAGGAGCTGGCATCTCACTCTCTTTGAATCTTCTTTATCATGCTAAGAGGAGCAGGAAAAAGCAAAAAATTTCAGAATTGCACCTTGCAATGCGGAGAAATTACTGTTTGTGCATTTACAATATTCATTGATTTTTGCCATTGAAAAACGACCAGAAATGATTGAAGCTACTGACTGAATGAAAGGAGCTGGCATCTCACTCTCTTTGAATCTTCTTTATCATGCTAAGAGGAGCAGGAAAAAGCAAAAAATTTCAGAATTGCACCTTGCAATGCGGAGAAATTACTGTTTGTGCATTTACAATATTCATTGATTTTTGCCATTGAAAAACGTCCAGAAATGATTGAAGCTACTGACTGAATGAAAGGAGCTGGCATCTCACTCTCTTTGAATCTTCTTTATCATGCTAAGAGGAGCAGGAAAAAGCAAAAAATTTCAGAATTGCACCTTGCAATGCGGAGAAATTACTGTTTGTGCATTTACAATATTCATTGATTTTTGCCATTGAAAAACGTCCAGAAATGTTTGAAGCTACTGACTGAATGAAAGGAGCTGGCATCTCACTCTCTTTGAATCTTCTTTATCATGCTAAGAGGAGCAGGAAAAAGCAAAAAATTTCAGAATTGCACCTTGCAATGCGGAGAAATTACTGTTTGTGCATTTACAATATTCATTGATTCTTGCCATTGAAAAACGTCCAGAAATGATTGAAGCTACTGACTGAATGAAAGGAGCTGGCATCTCACTCTCTTTGAATCTTCTTTATCATGCTAAGAGGAGCAGGAAAAAGCAAAAAATTTCAGAATTGCACCTTGCAATGCAGAGAAATTTCTGTTTGTGCATTTACAATATTCATTGATTTTTGCCATTGAAAAACGTCCAGAAATGATTGAAGCTACTGACTGAATGAAAGGAGCTGGCATCTCACTCTCTTTGAATCTTATTTATCATGCTAAGATGAGCAGGAAAAAGCAAAAAATTTCAGAATTGCACCTTGCAATACTGAGAAATTACTGTTTGTGCATTTACAATATTCATTGATTTTTCCCATTGAAAAACATCGTTATTCATATACCAGAAATGTTTGAAGCTACTGACTGAATGAAAGGAGCTGGCATCTCACTCTCTTTGAATCTTCTTTATCATGCTAAGAGGAGCAGGAAAAAGCAAAAAATTTCAGAATTGCACCTTGCAATGCGGAGAAATTACTGTTTGTGCATTTACAATATCCATTGATTTTTGCCATTGAAAAACGTCCAGAAATGATTGAAGCTACTGACTGAATGAAAGGAGCTGGCATC
Source organism: Phyllobates terribilis (assembly GCF_046119375.1). Lineage (NCBI taxonomy): Eukaryota > Metazoa > Chordata > Amphibia > Anura > Dendrobatidae > Phyllobates > Phyllobates terribilis. The sequence goes on from NW_027364845.1 coordinate 136,741, forward strand.
TCACTCTCTTTGAATCTTCTTTATCATGCTAAGAGGAGCAGGAAAAAGCAAAAAATTTCAGAATTGCACCTTGCAATGCGGAGAAATTACTGTTTGTGCATTTACAATATTCATTGATTTTTGCCATTGAAAAACGACCAGAAATGATTGAAGCTACTGACTGAATGAAAGGAGCTGGCATCTCACTCTCTTTGAATCTTCTTTATCATGCTAAGAGGAGCAGGAAAAAGCAAAAAATTGGAGAATTGCACCTTGCAATGCGGAGAAATTACTGTTTGTGCATTTACAATATTCATTGATTTTTGCCATTGAAAAACGTCCAGAAATGATTGAAGCTACTGACTGAATGAAAGGAGCTGGCATCTCACTCTCTTTGAATCTTCTTTATCATGCTAAGAGGAGCAGGAAAAAGCAAAAAATTTCAGAATTGCACCTTGCAATGCGGAGAAATTCCTGTTTGTGCATTTACAATATTCATTGATTTTTGCCATTGAAAAACATCATGTTATTCATATACCAGAAATGTTTGAAGCTACTGACTGAATGAAAGGAGCTGGCATCTCACTCTCTTTGAATCTTCTTTATCATGCTAAGAGGAGCAGGAAAAAGCAAAAAATTTCAGAATTGCACCTTGCAATGCGGAGAAATTACTGTTTGTGCATTTACAATATTCATTGATTTTTGCCATTGAAAAACGTCCAGAAATGATTGAAGCTACTGACTGAATGAAAGGAGCTGGCATCTCAATCTCTTTGAATCTTCTTTATCATGCTAAGAGGAGCAGGAAAAAGCAAAAAATTTCAGAATTGCACCTTGCAATGCGGAGAAATTACTGTTTGTGCATTTACAATATTCATTGATTTTTGCCATTGAAAAACATCATGTTATTCATATACCAGATATGTTTGAAGCTACTGACTGAATGAAAGGAGCTGGCATCTCACTCTCTTTGAATCTTCTTTATCATGCTAAGAGGAGCAGGAAAAAGCAAAAAATTTCAGAATTGCACCTTGCAATGCGGAGAAATTACTGTTTGTGCATTTACAATATTCATTGATTTTTGCCAATGAAAAACATCATGTTATTCATATACCAGAAATGATTGAAGCTACTGACTGAATGAAAGGACCTGGCATCTCACTCTCTTTGAATCTTCTTTATCATGCTAAGAGGAGCAGGAAAAAGCAAAAAATTTCAGAATTGCACCTTGCAATGCGGAGAAATTACTGTTTGTGCATTTACAATATTCATTGATTTTTGCCATTGAAAAACGTCCAGAAATGATTGAAGCTACTGACTGAATGAAAGGAGCTGGCATCTCACTCTCTTTGAATCTTCTTTATCATGCTAAGAGGAGCAGGAAAAAGCAAAAAATTTCAGAATTGCACCTTGCAATGCGGAGAAATTACTGTTTGTGCATTTACAATATTCATTGATTTTTGCCATTGAAAAACATCATGTTATTCATATACCAGAAATGTTTGAAGCTACTGACTTAATGAAAGGAGCTGGCATCTCACTCTCTTTGAATCTTCTTTATCATGCTAAGAGGAGCACTAAAAAGCAAAAAATTTCAGAATTGCACCTTGCAATGCGGAGAAATTACTGTTTGTGCATTTACAATATTCATTGATTTTTGCCATTGAAAAACATCATGTTATTCATATACCAGAAATGATTGAAGCTACTGACTGAATGAAAGGAGCTGGCATCTCACTCTCTTTGAATCTTCTTTATCATGCTAAGAGGAGCAGGAAAAAGCAAAAAATTTCAGAATTGCACCTTGCAATGCAGAGAAATTACTGTTTGTGCATTTACAATATTCATTGATTTTTGCCATTGAAAAACATCATGTTATTGATATACCAGAAATGATTGAAGCTACTGACTGAATGAAAGGAGCTGGCATCTCACTCTCTTTGAATCTTATTTATCATGCTAAGAGGAGCAGGAAAAAGCAAAAAATTTCAGAATTGCACCTTGCAATGCGGAGAAATTACTGTTTGTGCATTTACAATATTCATTGATTTTTGCCATTGAAAAACGTCCAGAAATGATTGAAGCTACTGACTGAATGAAAGGAGCTGGCATCTCACTCTCTTTGAATCTTCTTTATCATGCTAAGAGGAGCAGGAAAAAGCAAAAAATTTCAGAATTGCACCTTGCAATGCGGAGAAATTACTGTTTGTGCATTTACAATATTCATTGATTTTTGCCATTGAAAAACATCCAGAAATGATTGAAGCTACTGACTGAATGAAAGGAGCTGGCATCTCACTCTCTTTGAATCTTCTTTATCATGCTAAGAGGAGCAGGAAAAAGCAAAAAATTTCAGAATTGCACCTTGCAATGCGGAGAAATTACTGTTTGTGCATTTACAATATTCATTGATTTTTGCCATTGAAAAACGTCCAGAAATGATTGAAGCTACTGACTGAATGAAAGGAGCTGGCATCTCACTCTCTTTGAATCTTCTTTATCATGCTAAGAGGAGCAGGAAAAAGCAAAAAATTTCAGAATTGCACCTTGCAATGCGGCGAAATTACTGTTTGTGCATTTACAATATTCATTGATTTTTGCCATTGAAAAACGTCCAGAAATGATTGAAGCTACTGACTGAATGAAAGGAGCTGGCATCTCACTCTCTTTGAATCTTCTTTATCATGCTAAGAGGAGCAGTAAAAAGCAAAAAATTTCAGAATTGCACATTGCAATGCGGAGAAATTACTGTTTGTGCATTTACAATATTCATTGATTTTTGCCATTGAAAAACATCATGTTATTCATATACCAGAAATGTTTGAAGCTACTGACTGAATGAAAGGAGCTGGCATCTCACTCTCTTTGAATCTTCTTTATCATGCTAAGAGGAGCAGGAAAAAGCAAAAAATTTCCGAATTGCACCTTGCAATGCGGAGAAATTACTGTTTGTGCATTTACAATATTCATTGATTTTTGCCATTGAAAAACGTCCAGAAATGTTTGAAGCTACTGACTGAATGAAAGGATCTGGCATCTCACTCTCTTTGAATCTTCTTTATCATGCTAAGAGGAGCAGGAAAAAGCAAAAAATTTCAGAATTGCACCTTGCAATGCGGAGAAATTACTGTTTGTGCATTTACAATATTCATTGATTTTTGGCATTAAAAAACGTCCAGGAATGATTGAAGCTACTGACTGAATGAAAGGAGCTGGCATCTCACTCTCTTTGAATCTTCTTTATCATGCTAAGAGGAGCAGGAAAAAGCAAAAAATTTCCGAATTGCACCTTGCAATGCGGAGAAATTACTGTTTGTGCATTTACAATATTCATTGATTTTTGCCATTGAAAAACGTCCAGAAATGATTGAAGCTACTGACTGAATGAAAGGAGCTGGCATCTCACTCTCTTTGAATCTTCTTTATCATGCTAAGAGGAGCAGGAAAAAGCAAAAAATTTCAGAATTGCACCTTGCAATGCAGAGAAATTACTGTTTGTGCATTTACAATATTCATTGATTTTTGCCATTGAAAAACATCATGTTATTCATATACCAGAAATGTTTGAAGCTACTGACTGAATGAAAGGAGCTGGCATCTCACTCTCTTTGAATCTTCTTTATCATGCTAAGAGGAGCAGGAAAAAGCAAAAAATTTCAGAATTGCACCTTGCAATGCGGAGAAATTACTGTTTGTGCATTTACAATATTCATTGATTTTTGCCATTGAAAAACGTCCAGAAATGATTGAAGCTACTGACTGAATGAAAGGAGCTGGCATCTCACTCTCTTTGAATCTTCTTTATCATGCTAAGAGGAGCAGGAAAAAGCAAAAAATTTCAGAATTGCACCTTGCAATACTGAGAAATTACTGTTTGTGCATTTACAATATTCATTGATTTTTGCCATTGAAAAACATCGTTATTCATATACCAGAAATGTTTGAAGCTACTGACTGAATGAAAGGAGCTGGCATCTCACTCTCTTTGAATCTTCTTTATCATGCTAAGAGAAGCAGGAAAAAGCAAAAAATTTCAGAATTGCACCTTGCAATGCGGAGAAATTACTGTTTGTGCATTTACAATATTCATTGATTTTTGCCATTGAAAAACGTCCAGAAATGATTGAAGCTACTGACTGAATGAAAGGAGCTGGCATCTCACTCTCTTTGAATCTTCTTTATCATGCTAAGAGGAGCAGGAAAAAGCAAAAAATTTCAGAATTGCACCTTGCAATGCGGAGAAATTACTGTTTGTGCATTTACAATATTCATTGATTTTTGCCATTGAAAAACGTCCAGAAATGATTGAAGCTACTGACTGAATGAAAGGAGCTGGCATCTCACTCTCTTTGAATCTTCTTTATCATGCTAAGAGGAGCAGGAAAAAGCAAAAAATTTCAGAATTGCACCTTGCAATACTGAGAAATTACTGTTTGTGCATTTACAATATTCATTGATTTTTGCCATTGAAAAACATCGTTATTCATATACCAGAAATGTTTGAAGCTACTGACTGAATGAAAGGAGCTGGCATCTCACTCTCTTTGAATCTTCTTTATCATGCTAAGAGAAGCAGGAAAAAGCAAAAAATTTCAGAATTGCACCTTGCAATGCGGAGAAATTACTGTTTGTGCATTTACAATATTCATTGATTTTTGCCATTGAAAAACGTCCAGAAATGATTGAAGCTACTGACTGAATGAAAGGAGCTGGCATCTCACTCTCTTTGAATCTTCTTTATCATGCTAAGAGGAGCAGGAAAAAGCAAAAAATTTCAGAATTGCACCTTGCAATGCAGAGAAATTACTGTTTGTGCATTTACAATATTCATTGATTTTTGCCATTGAAAAACGTCCAGAAATGATTGAAGCTACTGACTGAATGAAAGGAGCTGGCATCTCACTCTCTTTGAATCTTCTTTATCATGCTAAGAGGAGCAGGAAAAAGCAAAAAATTTCAGAATTGCACCTTGCAATGCAGAGAAATTACTGTTTGTGCATTTACAATATTCATTGATTTTTGCCATTGAAAAACATCATGTTATTCATATACCAGAAATGTTTGAAGCTACTGACTGAATGAAAGGAGCTGGCATCTCACTCTCTTTGAATCTTCTTTATCATGCTAAGAGGAGCAGGAAAAAGCAAAAAATTTCAGAATTGCACCTTGCAATGCGGAGAAATTACTGTTTGTGCATTTACAATATTCATTGATTTTTGCCATTGAAAAACGTCCAGAAATGATTGAAGCTACTGACTGAATGAAAGGAGCTGGCATCTCACTCTCTTTGAATCTTCTTTATCATGCTAAGAGGAGCAGGAAAAAGCAAAAAATTTCAGAATTGCACCTTGCAATACTGAGAAATTACTGTTTGTGCATTTACAATATTCATTGATTTTTGCCATTGAAAAACATCGTTATTCATATACCAGAAATGTTTGAAGCTACTGACTGAATGAAAGGAGCTGGCATCTCACTCTCTTTGAATCTTCTTTATCATGCTAAGAGGAGCAGGAAAAAGCAAAAAATTTCAGAATTGCACCTTGCAATGCGGAGAAATTACTGTTTGTGCATTTACAATATTCATTGATTTTTGCCATTGAAAAACGTCCAGAAATGATTGAAGCTACTGACTGAATGAAAGGAGCTGGCATCTCACTCTCTTTGAATCTTCTTTATCATGCTAAGAGGAGCAGGAAAAAGCAAAAAATTTCAGAATTGCACCTTGCAATGCGGAGAAATTACTGTTTGTGCATTTACAATATTCATTGATTTTTGCCATTGAAAAACATCATGTTATTCATATACCAGAAATGATTGAAGCTACTGACTGAATGAAAGGAGCTGGCATCTCACTCTCTTTGAATCTTCTTTATCATGCTAAGAGGAGCAGGAAAAAGCAAAAAATTTCAGAATTGCACCTTGCAATGCGGAGAAATTACTGTTTGTGCATTTACAATATTCATTGATTTTTGCCATTGAAAAACGTCCAGAAATGATTGAAGCTACTGACTGAATGAAAGGAGCTGGCATCTCACTCTCTTTGAATCTTCTTTATCATGCTAAGAGGAGCAGGAAAAAGCAAAAAATTTCAGAATTGCACCTTGCAATGCGGAGAAATTACTGTTTGTGCATTTACAATATTCATTGATTTTTGCCATTGAAAAACATCATGTTATTCATATACCAGAAATGTTTGAAGCTACTGACTGAATGAAAGGAGCTGGCATCTCACTCTCTTTGAACCTTCTTTATCATGCTAAGAGGAGCAGGAAAAAGAAAAAAATTTCAGAATTGCACATTGCAATGCGGAGAAATTACTGTTTGTGCATTTACAATATTCATTGATTTTTGCCATTGAAAAACGTCCAGAAATGTTTGAAGCTACTGACTGAATGAAAGGAGCTGGCATCTCACTCTCTTTGAATCTTCTTTATCATGCTATGAGGAGCAGGAAAAAGCAAAAAATTTCAGAATTGCACCTTGCAATGCGGAGAAATTACTGTTTGTGCATTTACAATATTCATTGATTTTTGCCATTGAAAAACGTCCAGAAATGATTGAAGCTACTGACTGAATGAAAGGAGCTGGCATCTCACTCTCTTTGAATCTTCTTTATCATGCTAAGAGGAGCAGGAAAAAGCAAAAAATTTCAGATTTGCACCTTGCAATGCGGAGAAATTACTGTTTGTGCATTTACAATATTCATTGATTTTTGCCATTGAAAAACGTCCAGAAATGATTGAAGCTACTGACTGAATGAAAGGAGCTGGCATCTCACTCTCTTTGAATCTTCTTTATCATGCTAAGAGGAGCAGGAAAAAGCAAAAAATTTCAGAATTGCACCGTGCAATGCGGAGAAATTACTGTTTGTGCATTTACAATATTCATTGATTTTTGCCATTGAAAAACATCATGTTATTCATATACCAGAAATGTTTGAAGCTACTGACTGAATGAAAGGAGCTGGCATCTCACTCTCTTTGAATCTTCTTTATCATGCTAAGAGGAGCAGGATAAAGCAAAAAATTTCAGAATTGCAACTTGCAATGCGGAGAAATTACTGTTTGTGCATTTACAATATTCATTGATTTTTGCCATTGAAAAACATCATGTTATTCATATACCAGAAATGATTGAAGCTACTGACTGAATGAAAGGACCTGGCATCTCACTCTCTTTGAATCTTCTTTATCATGCTAAGAGGAGCAGGAAAAAGCAAAAAATTTCAGAATTGCACCTTGCAATGCGGAGAAATTACTGTTTGTGCATTTACAATATTCATTGATTTTTGCCATTGAAAAACGTCCAGAAATGATTGAAGCTACTGACTGAATGAAAGGAGCTGGCATCTCACTCTCTTTGAATCTTCTTTATCATGCTAAGAGGAGCAGGAAAAAGCAAAAAATTTCAGAATTGCACCTTGCAATACTGAGAAATTACTGTTTGTGCATTTACAATATTCATTGATTTTTCCCATTGAAAAACATCGTTATTCATATACCAGAAATGTTTGAAGCTACTGACTGAATGAAAGGAGCTGGCATCTCACTCTCTTTGAATCTTCTTTATCATGCTAAGAGGAGCAGGAAAAAGCAAAAAATTTCAGAATTGCACCTTGCAATGCGGAGAAATTACTGTTTGTGCATTTACAATATCCATTGATTTTTGCCATTGAAAAATGTCCAGAAATGATTGAAGCTACTGACTGAATGAAAGGAGCTGGCATCTCACTCTCTTTGAATCTTCTTTATCATGCTAAGAGGAGCAGGAAAAAGCAAAAAATTTCAGAATTGCACCTTGCAATGCGGAGAAATTACTGTTTGTGCATTTACAATATTCATTGATTTTTGCCATTGAAAAACGACCAGAAATGATTGAAGCTACTGACTGAATGAAAGGAGCTGGCATCTCACTCTCTTTGAATCTTCTTTATCATGCTAAGAGGAGCAGGAAAAAGCAAAAAATTGGAGAATTGCACCTTGCAATGCGGAGAAATTACTGTTTGTGCATTTACAATATTCATTGATTTTTGCCATTGAAAAACGTCCAGAAATGATTGAAGCTACTGACTGAATGAAAGGAGCTGGCATCTCACTCTCTTTGAATCTTCTTTATCATGCTAAGAGGAGCAGGAAAAAGCAAAAAATTTCATAATTGCACCTTGCAATGCGGAGAAATTCCTGTTTGTGCATTTACAATATTCATTGATTTTCGCCATTGAAAAACATCATGTTATTCATATACCAGAAATGTTTGAAGCTACTGACTGAATGAAAGGAGCTGGCATCTCACTCTCTTTGAATCTTCTTTATCATGCTAAGAGGAGCAGGAAAAAGCAAAAAATTTCAGAATTGCACCTTGCAATGCGGAGAAATTACTGTTTGTGCATTTACAATATTCATTGATTTTTGCCATTGAAAAACGTCCAGAAATGATTGAAGCTACTGACTGAATGAAAGGAGCTGGCATCTCAATCTCTTTGAATCTTCTTTATCATGCTAAGAGGAGCAGGAAAAAGCAAAAAATTTCAGAATTGCACCTTGCAATGCGGAGAAATTACTGTTTGTGCATTTACAATATTCATTGATTTTTGCCATTGAAAAACATCATGTTATTCATATACCAGATATGTTTGAAGCTACTGACTGAATGAAAGGAGCTGGCATCTCACTCTCTTTGAATCTTCTTTATCATGCTAAGAGGAGCAGGAAAAAGCAAAAAATTTCAGAATTGCACCTTGCAATGCGGAGAAATTACTGTTTGTGCATTTACAATATTCATTGATTTTTGCCAATGAAAAACATCATGTTATTCATATACCAGAAATGATTGAAGCTACTGACTGAATGAAAGGACCTGGCATCTCACTCTCTTTGAATCTTCTTTATCATGCTAAGAGGAGCAGGAAAAAGCAAAAAATTTCAGAATTGCACCTTGCAATGCGGAGAAATTACTGTTTGTGCATTTACAATATTCATTGATTTTTGCCATTGAAAAACGTCCAGAAATGATTGAAGCTACTGACTGAATGAAAGGAGCTGGCATCTCACTCTCTTTGAATCTTCTTTATCATGCTAAGAGGAGCAGGAAAAAGCAAAAAATTTCAGAATTGCACCTTGCAATGCGGAGAAATTACTGTTTGTGCATTTACAATATTCATTGATTTTTGCCATTGAAAAACATCATGTTATTCATATACCAGAAATGTTTGAAGCTACTGACTTAATGAAAGGAGCTGGCATCTCACTCTCTTTGAATCTTCTTTATCATGCTAAGAGGAGCACTAAAAAGCAAAAAATTTCAGAATTGCACCTTGCAATGCGGAGAAATTACTGTTTGTGCATTTACAATATTCATTGATTTTTGCCATTGAAAAACATCATGTTATTCATATACCAGAAATGATTGAAGCTACTGACTGAATGAAAGGAGCTGGCATCTCACTCTCTTTGAATCTTCTTTATCATGCTAAGAGGAGCAGGAAAAAGCAAAAAATTTCAGAATTGCACCTTGCAATGCAGAGAAATTACTGTTTGTGCATTTACAATATTCATTGATTTTTGCCATTGAAAAACATCATGTTATTGATATACCAGAAATGATTGAAGCTACTGACTGAATGAAAGGAGCTGGCATCTCACTCTCTTTGAATCTTCTTTATCATGCTAAGAGGAGCAGGAAAAAGCAAAAAATTTCAGAATTGCACCTTGCAATGCGGAGAAATTACTGTTTGTGCATTTACAATATTCATTGATTTTTGCCATTGAAAAACGTCCAGAAATGATTGAAGCTACTGACTGAATGAAAGGAGCTGGCATCTCACTCTCTTTGAATCTTCTTTATCATGCTAAGAGAAGCAGGAAAAAGCAAAAAATTTCAGAATTGCACCTTGCAATGCGGAGAAATTACTGTTTGTGCATTTACAATATTCATTGATTTTTGCCATTGAAAAACATCCAGAAATGATTGAAGCTACTGACTGAATGAAAGGAGCTGGCATCTCACTCTCTTTGAATCTTCTTTATCATGCTAAGAGGAGCAGGAAAAAGCAAAAAATTTCAGAATTGCACCTTGCAATGCGGAGAAATTACTGTTTGTGCATTTACAATATTCATTGATTTTTGCCATTGAAAAACGTCCAGAAATGATTGAAGCTACTGACTGAATGAAAGGAGCTGGCATCTCACTCTCTTTGAATCTTCTTTATCATGCTAAGAGGAGCAGGAAAAAGCAAAAAATTTCAGAATTGCACCTTGCAATGCGGCGAAATTACTGTTTGTGCATTTACAATATTCATTGATTTTTGCCATTGAAAAACGTCCAGAAATGATTGAAGCTACTGACTGAATGAAAGGAGCTGGCATCTCACTCTCTTTGAATCTTCTTTATCATGCTAAGAGGAGCAGTAAAAAGCAAAAAATTTCAGAATTGAACATTGCAATGCGGAGAAATTACTGTTTGTGCATTTACAATATTCATTGATTTTTGCCATTGAAAAACATCATGTTATTCATATACCAGAAATGTTTGAAGCTACTGACTGAATGAAAGGAGCTGGCATCTCACTCTCTTTGAATCTTCTTTATCATGCTAAGAGGAGCAGGAAAAAGCAAAAAATTTCCGAATTGCACCTTGCAATGCGGAGAAATTACTGTTTGTGCATTTACAATATTCATTGATTTTTGCCATTGAAAAACGTCCAGAAATGTTTGAAGCTACTGACTGAATGAAAGGATCTGGCATCTCACTCTCTTTGAATCTTCTTTATCATGCTAAGAGGAGCAGGAAAAAGCAAAAAATTTCAGAATTGCACCTTGCAATGCGGAGAAATTACTGTTTGTGCATTTACAATATTCATTGATTTTTGCCATTAAAAAACATCCAGAAATGATTGAAGCTACTGACTGAATGAAAGGAGCTGGCATCTCACTCTCTTTGAATCTTCTTTATCATGCTAAGAGGAGCAGGAAAAAGCAAAAAATTTCCGAATTGCACCTTGCAATGCGGAGAAATTACTGTTTGTGCATTTACAATATTCATTGATTTTTGCCATTGAAAAACGTCCAGAAATGATTGAAGCTACTGACTGAATGAAAGGAGCTGGCATCTCACTCTCTTTGAATCTTCTTTATCATGCTAAGAGGAGCAGGAAAAAGCAAAAAATTTCAGAATTGCACCTTGCAATGCAGAGAAATTACTGTTTGTGCATTTACAATATTCATTGATTTTTGCCATTGAAAAACATCATGTTATTCATATACCAGAAATGTTTGAAGCTACTGACTGAATGAAAGGAGCTGGCATCTCACTCTCTTTGAATCTTCTTTATCATGCTAAGAGGAGCAGGAAAAAGCAAAAAATTTCAGAATTGCACCTTGCAATGCGGAGAAATTACTGTTTGTGCATTTACAATATTCATTGATTTTTGCCATTGAAAAACGTCCAGAAATGATTGAAGCTACTGACTGAATGAAAGGAGCTGGCATCTCACTCTCTTTGAATCTTCTTTATCATGCTAAGAGGAGCAGGAAAAAGCAAAAAATTTCAGAATTGCACCTTGCAATACTGAGAAATTACTGTTTGTGCATTTACAATATTCATTGATTTTTGCCATTGAAAAACATCGTTATTCATATACCAGAAATGTTTGAAGCTACTGACTGAATGAAAGGAGCTGGCATCTCACTCTCTTTGAATCTTCTTTATCATGCTAAGAGAAGCAGGAAAAAGCAAAAAATTTCAGAATTGCACCTTGCAATGCGGAGAAATTACTGTTTGTGCATTTACAATATTCATTGATTTTTGCCATTGAAAAACGTCCAGAAATGATTGAAGCTACTGACTGAATGAAAGGAGCTGGCATCTCACTCTCTTTGAATCTTCTTTATCATGCTAAGAGGAGCAGGAAAAAGCAAAAAATTTCAGAATTGCACCTTGCAATGCGGAGAAATTACTGTTTGTGCATTTACAATATTCATTGATTTTTGCCATTGAAAAACGTCCAGAAATGATTGAAGCTACTGACTGAATGAAAGGAGCTGGCATCTCACTCTCTTTGAATCTTCTTTATCAGGCTAAGAGGAGCAGGAAAAAGCAAAAAATTTCAGAATTGCACCTTGCAATGCGGAGAAATTACTGTTTGTGCATTTACAATATTCATTGATTTTTGTCATTGAAAAACATCATGTTATTCATATACCAGAAATGTTTGAAGCTACTGACTGAATGAAAGGAGCTGGCATCTCACTCTCTTTGAATCTTCTTTATCATGCTAAGAGGAGCAGGAAAAAGCAAAAAATTTCAGAATTGCACCTTGCAATGCGGAGAAATTACTGTTTGTGCATTTACAATATTCATTGATTTTTGCCATTGAAAAACATCATGTTATTCATATACCAGAAATGATTGAAGCTACTGACTGAATGAAAGGAGCTGGCATCTCACTCTCTTTGAATCTTCTTTATCATGCTAAGAGGAGCAGGAAAAAGCAAAAAATTTCAGAATTGCACCTTGCAATGCGGAGAAATTACTGTTTGTGCATTTACAATATTCATTGATTTTTGCCATTGAAAAACGTCCAGAAATGATTGAAGCTACTGACTGAATGAAAGGAGCTGGCATCTCACTCTCTTTGAATCTTCTTTATCATGCTAAGAGGAGCAGGAAAAAGCAAAAAATTTCAGAATTGCACCTTGCAATGCGGAGAAATTACTGTTTGTGCATTTACAATATTCATTGATTTTTGCCATTGAAAAACATCATGTTATTCATATACCAGAAATGATTGAAGCTACTGACTGAATGAAAGGAGCTGGCATCTCACTCTCTTTGAATCTTCTTTATCATGCTAAGAGGAGCAGGAAAAAGCAAAAAATTTCAGAATTGCACCTTGCAATGCGGAGAAATTACTGTTTGTGCATTTACAATATTCATTGATTTTTGCCATTGAAAAACGTCCAGAAATGATTGAAGCTACTGACTGAATGAAAGGAGCTGGCATCTCACTCTCTTTGAATCTTCTTTATCATGCTAAGAGGAGCAGGAAAAAGCAAAAAATTTCAGAATTGCACCTTGCAATGCGGAGAAATTACTGTTTGTGCATTTACAATATTCATTGATTTTTGCCATTGAAAAACATCATGTTATTCATATACCAGAAATGTTTGAAGCTACTGACTGAATGAAAGGAGCTGGCATCTAACTCTCTTTGAATCTTCTTTATCATGCTAAGAGGAGCAGGAAAAAGAAAAAAATTTCAGAATTGCACATTGCAATGCGGAGAAATTACTGTTTGTGCATTTACAATATTCATTGATTTTTGCCATTGAAAAACGTCCAGAAATGTTTGAAGCTACTGACTGAATGAAAGGAGCTGGCATCTCACTCTCTTTGAATCTTCTTTATCATGCTATGAGGAGCAGGAAAAAGCAAAAAATTTCAGAATTGCACCTTGCAATGCGGAGAAATTACTGTTTGTGCATTTACAATATTCATTGATTTTTGCCATTGAAAAACGTCCAGAAATGATTGAAGCTACTGACTGAATGAAAGGAGCTGGCATCTCACTCTCTTTGAATCTTCTTTATCATGCTAAGAGGAGCAGGAAAAAGCAAAAAATTTCAGATTTGCACCTTGCAATGCGGAGAAATTACTGTTTGTGCATTTACAATATTCATTGATTTTTGCCATTGAAAAACGTCCAGAAATGATTGAAGCTACTGACTGAATGAAAGGAGCTGGCATCTCACTCTCTTTGAATCTTCTTTATCATGCTAAGAGGAGCAGGAAAAAGCAAAAAATTTCAGAATTGCACCTTGCAATGCGGAGAAATTACTGTTTGTGCATTTACAATATTCATTGATTTTTGCCATTGAAAAACATCATGTTATTCATATACCAGAAATGTTTGAAGCTACTGACTGAATGAAAGGAGCTGGCATCTCACTCTCTTTGAATCTTCTTTATCATGCTAAGAGGAGCAGGATAAAGCAAAAAATTTCAGAATTGCAACTTGCAATGCGGAGAAATTACTGTTTGTGCATTTACAATATTCATTGATTTTTGCCATTGAAAAACATCATGTTATTCATATACCAGAAATGATTGAAGCTACTGACTGAATGAAAGGACCTGGCATCTCACTCTCTTTGAATCTTCTTTATCATGCTAAGAGGAGCAGGAAAAAGCAAAAAATTTCAGAATTGCACCTTGCAATGCAGAGAAATTACTGTTTGTGCATTTACAATATTCATTGATTTTTGCCATTGAAAAACGTCCAGAAATGATTGAAGCTACTGACTGAATGAAAGGAGCTGGCATCTCACTCTCTTTGAATCTTCTTTATCATGCTAAGAGGAGCAGGAAAAAGCAAAAAATTTCAGAATTGCACCTTGCAATGCGGAGAAATTACTGTTTGTGCATTTACAATATTCATTGATTTTTGCCATTGAAAAACATCATGTTATTCATATACCAGAAATGATTGAAGCTACTGACTGAATGAAAGGAGCTGGCATCTCACTCTCTTTCAATCTTCTTTATCATGCTAAGAGGAGCAGGAAAAAGCAAAAAATTTCAGAATTGCACCTTGCAATGCGGAGAAATTACTGTTTGTGCATTTACAATATTCATTGATTTTTGCCATTGAAAAACATCATGTTATTGATATACCAGAAATGATTGAAGCTACTGACTGAATGAAAGGAGCTGGCATCTCACTCTCTTTGAATCTTCTTTATCATGCTAAGAGGAGCAGGAAAAAGCAAAAAATTTCAGAATTGCACCTTGCAATGCGGAGAAATTACAGTTTGTGCATTTACAATATTCATTGATTTTTGCCATTGAAAAACGTCCAGAAATGATTGAAGCTACTGACTGAATGAAAGGAGCTGGCATCTCACTCTCTTTGAATCTTCTTTATCATGCTAAGAGGAGCAGGAAAAAGCAAAAAATTTCAGAATTGCACCTTGCAATGCGGAGAAATTACTGTTTGTGCATTTACAATATTCATTGATTTTTGCCATTGAAAAACGTCCAGAAATGTTTGAAGCTACTGACTGAATGAAAGGAGCTGGCATCTCACTCTCTTTGAATCTTCTTTATCATGCTAAGAGGAGCAGGAAAAAGCAAAAAATTTCAGAATTGCACCTTGCAATGCGGAGAAATTACTGTGCATTTACAATATTCATTGATTCTTGCCATTGAAAAACGTCCAGAAATGATTGAAGCTACTGACTGAATGAAAGGAGCTGGCATCTCACTCTCTTTGAATCTTCTTTATCATGCTAAGAGGAGCAGGAAAAAGCAAAAAATTTCAGAATTGCACCTTGCAATGCGGAGAAATTTCTGTTTGTGCATTTACAATATTCATTGATTTTTGCCATTGAAAAACGTCCAGAAATGATTGAAGCTACTGACTGAATGAAAGGAACTGGCATCTCACTCTCTTTGAATCTTATTTATCATGCTAAGATGAGCAGGAAAAAGCAAAAAATTTCAGAATTGCACCTTGCAATGCAGAGAAATTACTTTTTGTGCATTTACAATATTCATTGATTTTTGCCATTGAAAAACATCATGTTATTCATATACCAGAAATGTTTGAAGCTACTGACTGAATGAAAGGAGCTGGCATCTCACTCTCTTTGAATCTTCTTTATCATGCTAAGAGGAGCAGGAAAAAGCAAAAAATTTCAGAATTGCACCTTGCAATGCGGAGAAATTACTGTTTGTGCATTTACAATATTCATTGATTTTTGCCATTGAAAAACGTCCAGAAATGATTGAAGCTACTGACTGAATGAAAGGAGCTGGCATCTCACTCTCTTTGAATCTTCTTTATCATGCTAAGAGGAGCAGGAAAAAGCAAAAAATTTCAGAATTGCACCTTGCAATACTGAGAAATTACTGTTTGTGCATTTACAATATTCATTGATTTTTCCCATTGAAAAACATCGTTATTCATATACCAGAAATGTTTGAAGCTACTGACTGGATGAAAGGAGCTGGCATCTCACTCTCTTTGAATCTTCTTTATCATGCTAAGAGGAGCAGGAAAAAGCAAAAAATTTCAGAATTGCACCTTGCAATGCGGAGAAATTACTGTTTGTGCATTTACAATATTCATTGATTTTTGCCATTGAAAAACGTCCAGAAATGATTGAAGCTACTGACTGAATGAAAGGAGCTGGCATCTCACTCTCTTTGAATCTTCTTTATCATGCTAAGAGGAGCAGGAAAAAGCAAAAAATTTCAGAATTGCACCTTGCAATGCGGAGAAATTACTGTTTGTGCATTTACAATATTCATTGATTTTTGCCATTGAAAAACATCATGTTATTCATATACCAGAAATGATTGAAGCTACTGACTGAATGAAAGGAGCTGGCATCTCACTCTCTTTGAATCTTCTTTATCATGCTAAGAGGAGCAGGAAAAAGCAAAAAATTTCAGAATTGCACCTTGCAATGCGGAGAAATTACTGTTTGTGCATTTACAATATTCATTGATTTTTGCCATTGAAAAACGTCCAGAAATGATTGAAGCTACTGACTGAATGAAAGGAGCTGGCATCTCACTCTCTTTGAATCTTCTTTATCATGCTAAGAGGAGCAGGAAAAAGCAAAAAATTTCAGAATTGCACCTTGCAATGCGGAGAAATTACTGTTTGTGCATTTACAATATTCATTGATTTTTGCCATTGAAAAACATCATGTTATTCATATACCAGAAATGATTGAAGCTACTGACTGAATGAAAGGAGCTGGCATCTCACTCTCTTTGAATCTTCTTTATCATGCTAAGAGGAGCAGGAAAAAGCAAAAAATTTCAAAATTGCACCTTGCAATGCGGAGAAATTACTGTTTGTGCATTTTCAATATTCATTGATTTTTGCCATTGAAAAACGTCCAGAAATGATTGAAGCTACTGACTGAATGAAAGGAGCTGGCATCTCACTCTCTTTGAATCTTCTTTATCATGCTAAGAGGAGCAGGAAAAAGCAAAAAATTTCAGAATTGCACCTTGCAATGCGGAGAAATTACTGTTTGTGCATTTACAATATTCATTGATTTTTGCCATTGAAAAACATCATGTTATTCATATACCAGAAATGTTTGAAGCTACTGACTGAATGAAAGGAGCTGGCATCTCACTCTCTTTGAATCTTCTTTATCATGCTAAGAGGAGCAGGAAAAAGCAAAAAATTTCAGAATTGCACTTTGCAATGCAGAGAAATTACTGTTTGTGCATTTACAATATTCATTGATTTTTGCTATTGAAAAACGTCCACAAATGATTGAAGCTACTGACTGAATGAAAGGAGCTGGCATCTCACTCTCTTTGAATCTTCTTTATCATGCTAAGAGGAGCAGGAAAAAGCAAAAAATTTCAGAATTGCACCTTGCAATGCGGAGAAATTACTGTTTGTGCATTTACAATATTCATTGATTTTTGCCATTGAAAAACATCATGTTATTCATATACCAGAAATGTTTGAAGCTACTGACTGAATGAAAGGAGCTGGCATCTCACTCTCTTTGAATATTCTTTATCATGCTAAGAGGAGCAGGAAAAACTAAAAAATTTCAGAATTGCACCTTGCAATGCGGAGAAATTACTGTTTGTGCATTTACAATATTCATTGATTTTTGCCATTGAAAAACGACCAGAAATGATTGAAGCTACTGACTGAATGAAAGGAGCTGGCATCTCACTCTCTTTGAATCTTCTTTATCATGCTAAGAGGAGCAGGAAAAAGCAAAAAATTTCAGAATTGCACCTTGCAATGCGGAGAAATTACTGTTTGTGCATTTACAATATTCATTGATTTTTGCCATTGAAAAACGTCCAGAAATGATTGAAGCTACTGACTGAATGAAAGGAGCTGGCATCTCACTCTCTTTGAATCTTCTTTATCATGCTAAGAGGAGCAGGAAAAAGCAAAAAATTTCAGAATTGCTCCTTGCAATGCGGAGAAATTCCTGTTTGTGCATTTACAATATTCATTGATTTTTGCCATTGAAAAACATCATGTTATTCATATACCAGAAATGTTTGAAGCTACTGACTGAATGAAAGGAGCTGGCATCTCACTCTCTTTGAATCTTCTTTATCATGCTAAGAGGAGCAGGAAAAAGCAAAAAATTTCAGAATTGCACCTTGCAATGCGGAGAAATTACTGTTTGTGCATTTACAATATTCATTGATTTTTGCCATTGAAAAACGTCCAGAAATGATTGAAGCTACTGACTGAATGAAAGGAGCTGGCATCTCAATCTCTTTGAATATTCTTTATCATGCTAAGAGGAGCAGGAAAAAGCAAAAAATTTCAGAATTGCACCTTGCAATGCGGGGAAATTACTGTTTGTGCATTTACAATATTCATTGATTTTTGCCATTGAAAAACATCATGTTATTCATATACCAGATATGTTTGAAGCTACTGACCGAATGAAAGGAGCTGGCATCTCACTCTCTTTGAATCTTCTTTATCATGCTAAGAGGAGCAGGAAAAAGCAAAAAATTTCAGAATTGCACCTTGCAATGTGGAGAAATTACTGTTTGTGCATTTACAATATTCATTGATTTTTGCCAATGAAAAACATCATGTTATTCATATACCAGAAATGATTGAAGCTACTGACTGAATGAAAGGACCTGGCATCTCACTCTCTTTGAATCTTCTTTATCATGCTAAGAGGAGCAGGAAAAAGCAAAAAATTTCAGAATTGCACCTTGCAATGCGGAGAAATTACTGTTTGTGCATTTACAATATTCATTGATTTTTGCCATTGAAAAACGTCCAGAAATGATTGAAGCTACTGACTGAATGAAAGGAGCTGGCATCTCACTCTCTTTGAATCTTCTTTATCATGCTAAGAGGAGCAGGAAAAAGCAAAAAATTTCAGAATTGCACCTTGCAATGCGGAGAAATTACTGTTTGTGCATTTACAATATTCATTGATTTTTGCCATTGAAAAACATCATGTTATTCATATACCAGAAATGATTGAAGCTACTGACTGAATGAAAGGAGCTGGCATCTCACTCTCTTTGAATCTTCTTTATCATGCTAAGAGGAGCAGGAAAAAGCAAAAAATTTCAGAATTGCACCTTGCAATGCGGAGAAATTACTGTTTGTGCATTTACAATATTCATTGATTTTTGCCATTGAAAAACATCATGTTATTGATATACCAGAAATGATTGAAGCTACTGACTGAATGAAAGGAGCTGGCATCTCACTCTCTTTGAATCTTCTTTATCATGCTAAGAGGAGCAGGAAAAAGCAAAAAATTTCAGAATTGCACCTTGCAATGCGGAGAAATTACTGTTTGTGCATTTACAATATTCATTGATTTTTGCCATTGAAAAACGTCCAGAAATGATTGAAGCTACTGACTGAATGAAAGGAGCTGGCATCTCACTCTCTTTGAATCTTCTTTATCATGCTAAGAGGAGCAGGAAAAAGCAAAAAATTTCAGAATTGCACCTTGCAATGCGGAGAAATTACTGTTTGTGCATTTACAATATTCATTGATTTTTGCCATTGAAAAACATCCAGAAATGATTGAAGCTACTGACTGAATGAAAGGAGCTGGCATCTCACTCTCTTTGAATCTTCTTTATCATGCTAAGAGGAGCAGGAAAAAGCAAAAAATTTCAGAATTGCACCTTGCAATGCGGAGAAATTACTGTTTGTGCATTTACAATATTCATTGATTTTTGCCATTGAAAAACGTCCAGAAATGATTGAAGCTACTGACTGAATGAAAGGAGCTGGCATCTCACTCTCTTTGAATCTTCTTTATCATGCTAAGAGGAGCAGGAAAAAGCAAAAAATTTCAGAATTGCGCCTTGCAATGCGGCGAAATTACTGTTTGTGCATTTACAATATTCATTGATTTTTGCCATTGAAAAACGTCCAGAAATGATTGAAGCTACTGACTGAATGAAAGGAGCTGGCATCTCACTCTCTTTGAATCTTCTTTATCATGCTAAGAGGAGCAGTAAAAAGCAAAAAATTTCAGAATTGCACATTGCAATGCGGAGAAATTACTGTTTGTGCATTTACAATATTCATTGATTTTTGCCATTGAAAAACATCATGTTATTCATATACCAGAAATGTTTGAAGCTACTGACTGAATGAAAGGAGCTGGCATCTCACTCTCTTTGAATCTTCTTTATCATGCTAAGAGGAGCAGGAAAAAGCAAAAAATTTCAGAATTGCACCTTGCAATGCGGAGAAATTACTGTTTGTGCATTTACAATATTCATTGATTTTTGCCATTAAAAAACGTCCAGAAATGATTGAAGCTACTGACTGGATGAAAGGAGCTGGCATCTCACTCTCTTTGAATCTTCTTTATCATGCTAAGAGGAGCAGGAAAAAGCAAAAAATTTCAGAATTGCACCTTGCAATGCGGAGAAATTACTGTTTGTGCATTTACAATATTCATTGATTTTTGCCATTGAAAAACGTCCAGAAATGATTGAAGCTACTGACTGAATAAAAGGAGCTGGCATCTCACTCTCTTTGAATCTTCTTTATCATGCTAAGAGGAGCAGGAAAAAGCAAAAAATTTCAGAATTGCACCTTGCAATGCGGAGAAATTACTGTTTGTGCATTTACAATATTCATTGATTTTTGCCATTGAAAAACATCATGTTATTCATATACCAGAAATGATTGAAGCTACTGACTGAATGAAAGGAGCTGGCATCTCACTCTCTTTGAATCTTCTTTCTCATGCTAAGAGGAGCAGGAAAAAGCGAAAAATTTCAGAATTGCACCTTGCAATGCGGAGAAATTACTGTTTGTGCATTTACAATATTCATTGATTTTTGCCATTGAAAAACGTCCAGAAATGATTGAAGCTACTGACTGAATGAAAGGAGCTGGCATCTCACTCTCTTTGAATCTTCTTTATCATGCTAAGAGGAGCAGGAAAAAGCAAAAAATTTCAGAATTGCACCTTGCAATGCGGAGAAATTACTGTTTGTGCATTTACAATATTCATTGATTTTTGCCATTGAAAAACATCATGTTATTCATATACCAGAAATGATTGAAGCTACTGACTGAATGAAAGGAGCTGGCATCTCACTCTCTTTGAATCTTCTTTATCATGCTAAGAGGAGCAGGAAAAAGCAAAAAATTTCAAAATTGCACCTTGCAATGCGGAGAAATTACTGTTTGTGCATTTACAATATTCATTGATTTTTGCCATTGAAAAACGTCCAGAAATGATTGAAGCTACTGACTGAATGAAAGGAGCTGGCATCTCACTCTCTTTGAATCTTCTTTATCATGCTAAGAGGAGCAGGAAAAAGCAAAAAATTTCAGAATTGCACCTTGCAATGCGGAGAAATTACTGTTTGTGCATTTACAATATTCATTGATTTTTGCCATTGAAAAACATCATGTTATTCATATACCAGAAATGTTTGAAGCTACTGACTGAATGAAAGGAGCTGGCATCTCACTCTCTTTGAATCTTCTTTATCATGCTAAGAGGAGCAGGAAAAAGCAAAAAATTTCAGAATTGCACTTTGCAATGCAGAGAAATTACTGTTTGTGCATTTACAATATTCATTGATTTTTGCTATTGAAAAACGTCCACAAATGATTGAAGCTACTGACTGAATGAAAGGAGCTGGCATCTCACTCTCTTTGAATCTTCTTTATCATGCTAAGAGGAGCAGGAAAAAGCAAAAAATTTCAGAATTGCACCTTGCAATGCGGAGAAATTACTGTTTGTGCATTTACAATATTCATTGATTTTTGCCATTGAAAAACATCATGTTATTCATATACCAGAAATGTTTGAAGCTACTGACTGAATGAAAGGAGCTGGCATCTCACTCTCTTTGAATATTCTTTATCATGCTAAGAGGAGCAGGAAAAACTAAAAAATTTCAGAATTGCACCTTGCAATGCGGAGAAATTACTGTTTGTGCATTTACAATATTCATTGATTTTTGCCATTGAAAAACGACCAGAAATGATTGAAGCTACTGACTGAATGAAAGGAGCTGGCATCTCACTCTCTTTGAATCTTCTTTATCATGCTAAGAGGAGCAGGAAAAAGCAAAAAATTTCAGAATTGCACCTTGCAATGCGGAGAAATTACTGTTTGTGCATTTACAATATTCATTGATTTTTGCCATTGAAAAACGTCCAGAAATGATTGAAGCTACTGACTGAATGAAAGGAGCTGGCATCTCACTCTCTTTGAATCTTCTTTATCATGCTAAGAGGAGCAGGAAAAAGCAAAAAATTTCAGAATTGCACCTTGCAATGCGGAGAAATTCCTGTTTGTGCATTTACAATATTCATTGATTTTTGCCATTGAAAAACATCATGTTATTCATATACCAGAAATGTTTGAAGCTACTGACTGAATGAAAGGAGCTGGCATCTCACTCTCTTTGAATCTTCTTTATCATGCTAAGAGGAGCAGGAAAAAGCAAAAAATTTCAGAATTGCACCTTGCAATGCGGAGAAATTACTGTTTGTGCATTTACAATATTCATTGATTTTTGCCATTGAAAAACGTCCAGAAATGATTGAAGCTACTGACTGAATGAAAGGAGCTGGCATCTCAATCTCTTTGAATATTCTTTATCATGCTAAGAGGAGCAGGAAAAAGCAAAAAATTTCAGAATTGCACCTTGCAATGCGGGGAAATTACTGTTTGTGCATTTACAATATTCATTGATTTTTGCCATTGAAAAACATCATGTTATTCATATACCAGATATGTTTGAAGCTACTGACCGAATGAAAGGAGCTGGCATCTCACTCTCTTTGAATCTTCTTTATCATGCTAAGAGGAGCAGGAAAAAGCAAAAAATTTCAGAATTGCACCTTGCAATGTGGAGAAATTACTGTTTGTGCATTTACAATATTCATTGATTTTTGCCAATGAAAAACATCATGTTATTCATATACCAGAAATGATTGAAGCTACTGACTGAATGAAAGGACCTGGCATCTCACTCTCTTTGAATCTTCTTTATCATGCTAAGAGGAGCAGGAAAAAGCAAAAAATTTCAGAATTGCACCTTGCAATGCGGAGAAATTACTGTTTGTGCATTTACAATATTCATTGATTTTTGCCATTGAAAAACGTCCAGAAATGATTGAAGCTACTGACTGAATGAAAGGAGCTGGCATCTCACTCTCTTTGAATCTTCTTTATCATGCTAAGAGGAGCAGGAAAAAGCAAAAAATTTCAGAATTGCACCTTGCAATGCGGAGAAATTACTGTTTGTGCATTTACAATATTCATTGATTTTTGCCATTGAAAAACATCATGTTATTCATATACCAGAAATGATTGAAGCTACTGACTGAATGAAAGGAGCTGGCATCTCACTCTCTTTGAATCTTCTTTATCATGCTAAGAGGAGCAGGAAAAAGCAAAAAATTTCAGAATTGCACCTTGCAATGCGGAGAAATTACTGTTTGTGCATTTACAATATTCATTGATTTTTGCCATTGAAAAACATCATGTTATTGATATACCAGAAATGATTGAAGCTACTGACTGAATGAAAGGAGCTGGCATCTCACTCTCTTTGAATCTTCTTTATCATGCTAAGAGGAGCAGGAAAAAGCAAAAAATTTCAGAATTGCACCTTGCAATGCGGAGAAATTACTGTTTGTGCATTTACAATATTCATTGATTTTTGCCATTGAAAAACGTCCAGAAATGATTGAAGCTACTGACTGAATGAAAGGAGCTGGCATCTCACTCTCTTTGAATCTTCTTTATCATGCTAAGAGGAGCAGGAAAAAGCAAAAAATTTCAGAATTGCACCTTGCAATGCGGAGAAATTACTGTTTGTGCATTTACAATATTCATTGATTTTTGCCATTGAAAAACATCCAGAAATGATTGAAGCTACTGACTGAATGAAAGGAGCTGGCATCTCACTCTCTTTGAATCTTCTTTATCATGCTAAGAGGAGCAGGAAAAAGCAAAAAATTTCAGAATTGCACCTTGCAATGCGGAGAAATTACTGTTTGTGCATTTACAATATTCATTGATTTTTGCCATTGAAAAACGTCCAGAAATGATTGAAGCTACTGACTGAATGAAAGGAGCTGGCATCTCACTCTCTTTGAATCTTCTTTATCATGCTAAGAGGAGCAGGAAAAAGCAAAAAATTTCAGAATTGCGCCTTGCAATGCGGCGAAATTACTGTTTGTGCATTTACAATATTCATTGATTTTTGCCATTGAAAAACGTCCAGAAATGATTGAAGCTACTGACTGAATGAAAGGAGCTGGCATCTCACTCTCTTTGAATCTTCTTTATCATGCTAAGAGGAGCAGTAAAAAGCAAAAAATTTCAGAATTGCACATTGCAATGCGGAGAAATTACTGTTTGTGCATTTACAATATTCATTGATTTTTGCCATTGAAAAACATCATGTTATTCATATACCAGAAATGTTTGAAGCTACTGACTGAATGAAAGGAGCTGGCATCTCACTCTCTTTGAATCTTCTTTATCATGCTAAGAGGAGCAGGAAAAAGCAAAAAATTTCAGAATTGCACCTTGCAATGCGGAGAAATTACTGTTTGTGCATTTACAATATTCATTGATTTTTGCCATTAAAAAACGTCCAGAAATGATTGAAGCTACTGACTGAATGAAAGGAGCTGGCATCTCACTCTCTTTGAATCTTCTTTATCATGCTAAGAGGAGCAGGAAAAAGCAAAAAATTTCAGAATTGCACCTTGCAATGCGGAGAAATTACTGTTTGTGCATTTACAATATTCATTGATTTTTGCCATTGAAAAACGTCCAGAAATGATTGAAGCTACTGACTGAATGAAAGGAGCTGGCATCTCACTCTCTTTGAATCTTCTTTATCATGCTAAGAGGAGCAGGAAAAAGCAAAAATTTCGGAATTGCACCTTGCAATGCAGAGAAATTACTGTTTGTGCATTTACAATATTCATTGATTTTTGCCATTGAAAAACATCATGTTATTCATATACCAGAAATGTTTGAAGCTACTGACTGAATGAAAGGAGCTGGCATCTCACTCTCTTTGAATCTTCTTTATCATGCTAAGAGGAGCAGGAAAAAGCAAAAAATTTCAGAATTGCACCTTGCAATGCGGAGAAATTACTCTTTGTGCATTTACAATATTCATTGATTTTTGCCATTGAAAAACGTCCAGAAATGATTGAAGCTACTGACTGAATGAAAGGAGCTGGCATCTCACTCTCTTTGAATCTTCTTTATCATGCTAAGAGGAGCAGGAAAAAGCAAAAAATTTCAGAATTGCACCTTGCAATACTGAGAAATTACTGTTTGTGCATTTACAATATTCATTGGTTTTTGCCATTGAAAAACATCGTTATTCATATACCAGAAATGTTTGAAGCTACTGACTGAATGAAAGGAGCTGGCATCTCACTCTCTTTGAATCTTCTTTATCATGCTAAGAGGAGCAGGAAAAAGCAAAAAATTTCAGAATTGCACCTTGCAATGCGGAGAAATTACTGTTTGTGCATTTACAATATTCATTGATTTTTGCCATTGAAAAACGTCCAGAAATGATTGAAGCTACTGACTGAATGAAAGGAGCTGGCATCTCACTCTCTTTGAATCTTCTTTATCATGCTAAGAGGAGCAGGAAAAAGCAAAAAATTTCAGAATTGCACCTTGCAATGCGGAGAAATTACTGTTTGTGCATTTACAATATTCATTGATTTTTGCCATTGAAAAACGTCCAGAAATGATTGAAGCTACTGACTGAATGAAAGGAGCTGGCATCTCACTCTCTTTGAATCTTCTTTATCATGCTAAGAGGAGCAGGAAAAAGCAAAAAATTTCAGAATTGCACCTTGCAATGCGGAGAAATTACTGTTTGTGCATTTACAATATTCATTGATTTTTGCCATTGAAAAACATCATGTTATTCATATACCAGAAATGTTTGAAGCTACTGACTGAATGAAAGGAGCTGGCATCTCACTCTCTTTGAATCTTCTTTATCATGCTAAGAGGAGCAGGAAAAAGCAAAAAATTTCAGAATTGCACCTTGCAATGCGGAGAAATTACTGTTTGTGCATTTACAATATTCATTGATTTTTGCCATTGAAAAACAACATGTTATTCATATACCAGAAATGATTGAAGCTACTGACTGAATGAAAGGAGCTGGCATCTCACTCTCTTTGAATCTTCTTTATCATGCTAAGAGGAGCAGGAAAAAGCAAAAAATTTCAGAATTGCACCTTGCAATGCGGAGAAATTACTGTTTGTGCATTTACAATATTCATTGATTTTTGCCATTGAAAAACGTCCAGAAATGATTGAAGCTACTGACTGAATGAAAGGAGCTGGCATCTCACTCTCTTTGAATCTTCTTTATCATGCTAAGAGGAGCAGGAAAAAGCAAAAAATTTCAGAATTGCACCTTGCAATGCGGAGAAATTACTGTTTGTGCATTTACAATATTCATTGATTTTTGCCATTGAAAAACGTCCAGAAATGATTGAAGCTACTGACTGAATGAAAGGAGCTGGCATCTCACTCTCTTTGAATCTTCTTTATCATGCTAAGAGGAGCAGGAAAAAGCAAAAAATTTCAGAATTGCACCTTGCAATGCAGAGAAATTACTGTTTGTGCATTTACAATATTCATTGATTTTTGCCATTGAAAAACATCATGTTATTCATATACCAGAAATGTTTGAAGCTACTGACTGAATGAAAGGAGCTGGCATCTCACTCTCTTTGAATCTTCTTTATCATGCTAAGAGGAGCAGGAAAAAGCAAAAAATTTCAGAATTGCACCTTGCAATGCGGAGAAATTACTCTTTGTGCATTTACAATATTCATTGATTTTTGCCATTGAAAAACGTCCAGAAATGATTGAAGCTACTGACTGAATGAAAGGAGCTGGCATCTCACTCTCTTTGAATCTTCTTTATCATGCTAAGAGGAGCAGGAAAAAGCAAAAAATTTCAGAATTGCACCTTGCAATACTGAGAAATTACTGTTTGTGCATTTACAATATTCATTGATTTTTGCCATTGAAAAACATCGTTATTCATATACCAGAAATGTTTGAAGCTACTGACTGAATGAAAGGAGCTGGCATCTCACTCTCTTTGAATCTTCTTTATCATGCTAAGAGGAGCAGGAAAAAGCAAAAAATTTCAGAATTGCACCTTGCAATGCGGAGAAATTACTGTTTGTGCATTTACAATATTCATTGATTTTTGCCATTGAAAAACGTCCAGAAATGATTGAAGCTACTGACTGAATGAAAGGAGCTGGCATCTCACTCTCTTTGAATCTTCTTTATCATGCTAAGAGGAGCAGGAAAAAGCAAAAAATTTCAGAATTTCACCTTGCAATGCGGAGAAATTACTGTTTGTGCATTTACAATATTCATTGATTTTTGCCATTGAAAAACGTCCAGAAATGATTGAAGCTACTGACTGAATGAAAGGAGCTGGCATCTCACTCTCTTTGAATCTTCTTTATCATGCTAAGAGGAGCAGGAAAAAGCAAAAAATTTCAGAATTGCACCTTGCAATACTGAGAAATTACTGTTTGTGCATTTACAATATTCATTGATTTTTCCCATTGAAAAACATCGTTATTCATATACCAGAAATGTTTGAAGCTACTGACTGGATGAAAGGAGCTGGCATCTCACTCTCTTTGAATCTTCTTTATCATGCTAAGAGGAGCAGGAAAAAGCAAAAAATTTCAGAATTGCACCTTGCAATGCGGAGAAATTACTGTTTGTGCATTTACAATATTCATTGATTTTTGCCATTGAAAAACGTCCAGAAATGATTGAAGCTACTGACTGAATGAAAGGAGCTGGCATCTCACTCTCTTTGAATCTTCTTTATCATGCTAAGAGGAGCAGGAAAAAGCAAAAAATTTCAGAATTGCACCTTGCAATGCGGAGAAATTACTGTTTGTGCATTTACAATATTCATTGATTTTTGCCATTGAAAAACATCATGTTATTCATATACCAGAAATGATTGAAGCTACTGACTGAATGAAAGGAGCTGGCATCTCACTCTCTTTGAATCTTCTTTATCATGCTAAGAGGAGCAGGAAAAAGCAAAAAATTTCAGAATTGCACCTTGCAATGCGGAGAAATTACTGTTTGTGCATTTACAATATTCATTGATTTTTGCCATTGAAAAACGTCCAGAAATGATTGAAGCTACTGACTGAATGAAAGGAGCTGGCATCTCACTCTCTTTGAATCTTCTTTATCATGCTAAGAGGAGCAGGAAAAAGCAAAAAATTTCAGAATTGCACCTTGCAATGCGGAGAAATTACTGTTTGTGCATTTACAATATTCATTGATTTTTGCCATTGAAAAACATCATGTTATTCATATACCAGAAATGATTGAAGCTACTGACTGAATGAAAGGAGCTGGCATCTCACTCTCTTTGAATCTTCTTTATCATGCTAAGAGGAGCAGGAAAAAGCAAAAAATTTCAAAATTGCACCTTGCAATGCGGAGAAATTACTGTTTGTGCATTTACAATATTCATTGATTTTTGCCATTGAAAAACGTCCAGAAATGATTGAAGCTACTGACTGAATGAAAGGAGCTGGCATCTCACTCTCTTTGAATCTTCTTTATCATGCTAAGAGGAGCAGGAAAAAGCAAAAAATTTCAGAATTGCACCTTGCAATGCGGAGAAATTACTGTTTGTGCATTTACAATATTCATTGATTTTTGCCATTGAAAAACATCATGTTATTCATATACCAGAAATGTTTGAAGCTACTGACTGAATGAAAGGAGCTGGCATCTCACTCTCTTTGAATCTTCTTTATCATGCTAAGAGGAGCAGGAAAAAGCAAAAAATTTCAGAATTGCACTTTGCAATGCAGAGAAATTACTGTTTGTGCATTTACAATATTCATTGATTTTTGCTATTGAAAAACGTCCACAAATGATTGAAGCTACTGACTGAATGAAAGGAGCTGGCATCTCACTCTCTTTGAATCTTCTTTATCATGCTAAGAGGAGCAGGAAAAAGCAAAAAATTTCAGAATTGCACCTTGCAATGCGGAGAAATTACTGTTTGTGCATTTACAATATTCATTGATTTTTGCCATTGAAAAACATCATGTTATTCATATACCAGAAATGTTTGAAGCTACTGACTGAATGAAAGGAGCTGGCATCTCACTCTCTTTGAATATTCTTTATCATGCTAAGAGGAGCAGGAAAAACTAAAAAATTTCAGAATTGCACCTTGCAATGCGGAGAAATTACTGTTTGTGCATTTACAATATTCATTGATTTTTGCCATTGAAAAACGACCAGAAATGATTGAAGCTACTGACTGAATGAAAGGAGCTGGCATCTCACTCTCTTTGAATCTTCTTTATCATGCTAAGAGGAGCAGGAAAAAGCAAAAAATTTCAGAATTGCACCTTGCAATGCGGAGAAATTACTGTTTGTGCATTTACAATATTCATTGATTTTTGCCATTGAAAAACGTCCAGAAATGATTGAAGCTACTGACTGAATGAAAGGAGCTGGCATCTCACTCTCTTTGAATCTTCTTTATCATGCTAAGAGGAGCAGGAAAAAGCAAAAAATTTCAGAATTGCACCTTGCAATGCGGAGAAATTCCTGTTTGTGCATTTACAATATTCATTGATTTTTGCCATTGAAAAACATCATGTTATTCATATACCAGAAATGTTTGAAGCTACTGACTGAATGAAAGGAGCTGGCATCTCACTCTCTTTGAATCTTCTTTATCATGCTAAGAGGAGCAGGAAAAAGCAAAAAATTTCAGAATTGCACCTTGCAATGCGGAGAAATTACTGTTTGTGCATTTACAATATTCATTGATTTTTGCCATTGAAAAACGTCCAGAAATGATTGAAGCTACTGACTGAATGAAAGGAGCTGGCATCTCAATCTCTTTGAATATTCTTTATCATGCTAAGAGGAGCAGGAAAAAGCAAAAAATTTCAGAATTGCACCTTGCAATGCGGGGAAATTACTGTTTGTGCATTTACAATATTCATTGATTTTTGCCATTGAAAAACATCATGTTATTCATATACCAGATATGTTTGAAGCTACTGACCGAATGAAAGGAGCTGGCATCTCACTCTCTTTGAATCTTCTTTATCATGCTAAGAGGAGCAGGAAAAAGCAAAAAATTTCAGAATTGCACCTTGCAATGTGGAGAAATTACTGTTTGTGCATTTACAATATTCATTGATTTTTGCCAATGAAAAACATCATGTTATTCATATACCAGAAATGATTGAAGCTACTGACTGAATGAAAGGACCTGGCATCTCACTCTCTTTGAATCTTCTTTATCATGCTAAGAGGAGCAGGAAAAAGCAAAAAATTTCAGAATTGCACCTTGCAATGCGGAGAAATTACTGTTTGTGCATTTACAATATTCATTGATTTTTGCCATTGAAAAACGTCCAGAAATGATTGAAGCTACTGACTGAATGAAAGGAGCTGGCATCTCACTCTCTTTGAATCTTCTTTATCATGCTAAGAGGAGCAGGAAAAAGCAAAAAATTTCAGAATTGCACCTTGCAATGCGGAGAAATTACTGTTTGTGCATTTACAATATTCATTGATTTTTGCCATTGAAAAACATCATGTTATTCATATACCAGAAATGATTGAAGCTACTGACTGAATGAAAGGAGCTGGCATCTCACTCTCTTTGAATCTTCTTTATCATGCTAAGAGGAGCAGGAAAAAGCAAAAAATTTCAGAATTGCACCTTGCAATGCGGAGAAATTACTGTTTGTGCATTTACAATATTCATTGATTTTTGCCATTGAAAAACATCATGTTATTGATATACCAGAAATGATTGAAGCTACTGACTGAATGAAAGGAGCTGGCATCTCACTCTCTTTGAATCTTCTTTATCATGCTAAGAGGAGCAGGAAAAAGCAAAAAATTTCAGAATTGCACCTTGCAATGCGGAGAAATTACTGTTTGTGCATTTACAATATTCATTGATTTTTGCCATTGAAAAACGTCCAGAAATGATTGAAGCTACTGACTGAATGAAAGGAGCTGGCATCTCACTCTCTTTGAATCTTCTTTATCATGCTAAGAGGAGCAGGAAAAAGCAAAAAATTTCAGAATTGCACCTTGCAATGCGGAGAAATTACTGTTTGTGCATTTACAATATTCATTGATTTTTGCCATTGAAAAACATCCAGAAATGATTGAAGCTACTGACTGAATGAAAGGAGCTGGCATCTCACTCTCTTTGAATCTTCTTTATCATGCTAAGAGGAGCAGGAAAAAGCAAAAAATTTCAGAATTGCACCTTGCAATGCGGAGAAATTACTGTTTGTGCATTTACAATATTCATTGATTTTTGCCATTGAAAAACGTCCAGAAATGATTGAAGCTACTGACTGAATGAAAGGAGCTGGCATCTCACTCTCTTTGAATCTTCTTTATCATGCTAAGAGGAGCAGGAAAAAGCAAAAAATTTCAGAATTGCGCCTTGCAATGCGGCGAAATTACTGTTTGTGCATTTACAATATTCATTGATTTTTGCCATTGAAAAACGTCCAGAAATGATTGAAGCTACTGACTGAATGAAAGGAGCTGGCAT